>NC_133753.1:99533319-99787708 GCF_036562045.2 Rhinolophus sinicus
CTTTTTCTGAGATTTCATTCTTAGTATATAGGAAGGCAATAGAATTTTGTGCATTGATTTTGTAGCCGGCAACTTTACTGTATTCGTTGATTGTTTCTAATAGCTTTTTGGTGGAGTCTTTAGGGTTTTCTATATATAGCATCATGTCATCTGCAAAGAGTGATAATTTAACTTCTTCATTCCCAATTTGGATGCCTTTTATTTCTTTCTCTTGCCTGATTGCTCTGGCAAGGACTTCCAACACTATGTTGAAAAGCAGAGGTGATAGGGGACATCCCTGTCGTGTTCCTGAACGTAGAGCAAAGGGCTTCAGTTTTCTCCATTAATTATGAGATTAGCAGAGGGCTTGTCATATATGGCCTTTATTATGTTAAGGTATTTTCCTTCTATACCCATTTTATTAAGTGTTTTAATCATAAATGGATGTTGTATCTTGTCAAATGCTTTTCTGCATCAATTGATATAATCATATGATTTTTGTCCTTTATTTTGTTTATGTGATGTATCACATTGATGGATTCGTATGTTGAACCATCCTTGTGCCCCAGGGATGAACCCCACTTGGTCGTGATGAATAATCTTTTTAATGCATTGTTGTATTCGATTTGCTAGAATTTTATTTAGGATTTTTGCATCGGTATTCATCAGAGATATTGGTCTGTAGTTTGCTTTTTTTGTGCTGTCCTTACCAGGTTTTGGTATCAGGGTAATGTTGGCCTCATAGAATGAGTTAGGGAGTACTGTCTCTTCTTCAATTTTTTGGAAGAGTTTGTGCAGGATTGGTATTAGATCCTTTTTGAAGGTTTGGTAGATTTCACTAGTGAAGCCATCTGGTCCCGGACTTTAGCTTTTGGGAAGGTTTTGGATGACTGATTCAATTTCGTTACTGGTGATCGGTCTGTTTAGATTTTCCAGTTCTTCATGGTTCAGCCTTGGAAGGCTATATGTTTCTAAGAACTTGTCCATTTCTTCTAGGTTGTTGAATTTGGTGGCATATAGTCCTTCATAGTATTCTTGGATGATCCTTTGTATTTCTGTGGTGTCCGTGATAACTTCCTTTTTTACGTTTCTGATTTTGTTAATCAGTGTCTTCTCTCTTTTTATCTTAGTAAGTCTAGCCAAGGGTTTGTCAATTTTGTTAATCTTTTCAAAGAACCAGCTCTTTGTCACATTAATTTTTTCTATTGTCTTTTTGTTCTCTATTTCATTTAGTTCTGCTCTAATTTTTGTTATTTCCTTTCTTCTGCTGACCTTGGGTTTTACTTGTTCTTCTTTTTCTAGTTCTTTAAGGTGTAACATGAGGTTATTTATTTGGGAGTTTTCTTGTTTCTTGAGATAGGCCTGTAATGAGATAAATTTCCCTCTTAAAACTGCTTTGCTGCATCCCAAAAATTTTGGTAGGATGTATTTTCATTGTCATTTGTTTCTATGTATCTTTTGATCTCTCCTCTAATTTCTTCTTTGACCCAGTCCTTCTTTAAAAGTATGTTGTTTAATCTCCATGTATTTGTGTTTTCCCACTTTCTTTTTACACTTGATATCCAATTTCAAAGCCTTGTGATCAGAGAATATGCATGGTATGATTTCAATCTTCTTAAATTTGTTGAGACTGATTTTATGTCCCAATATATGGTCTATCCTTGAGAATGTTCCATGTACACTAGAAAAGAATGTATAGTCTGATGTTTTAGGATGAAGTGCTCTATAAATGTCAATTATGTCCATTTCATCTAATGTGTCATTTAGGGCTACTATTTCGTTATTTATTTTCTGTTTGGATGATCTATCCATAGCTGTCAATGATGTATTTAAGTCCCCTAGTATAATTGTGTTTTGGTCAATTTCTCCCTTTAGTTCTGTTAGTAGTTGCTTGGTGTATTTGGTGCTCCCTGATTGGGGGCATAAATATTGATGACTGTTATGTCTTCTTGTTGTACAGTCCCTTCACCATTATGAAATGTCCATCTTTGTCTCTTGTTATCTTTTTCACCTTGAAGTCTGTTTCATCTGATATCATTATGGCTACACCTGATTTTCTCTGGGTACCATTTGCTTGGAGTATCAATTTCCACCCTTTCACTTTGAGTCTATGCTTGTCCTTGTAGCTGAGATGTGTCTCTTGGAGACAGCATATGGTTGGGTTTAGTTTTTTGATCCAATCTGCTACTCTGTGCCTTTTTATTGGCGAGTTCAGTCCATTTACATTTAGGGAGATTATTGATATGTGAGGATTTCCTGTCATTCTATCTTTAGTTTTCTGGTAAGGCTGTGTCTCCATTGTTTCTTTGCCTTTTTGTTGTTGTCTATTATTTCTGTGTGGTGGTATTCTATGATGTTTCCCTCTGTTTCTTCTCATATTTCAGTATATATTTCAGTTCTGGATTTTTTTGAGTGGTTACCCTTAAGTTTATGTAAAAGAAAGTTTGATATTTAGAGTATTCCATTTTTTTTCAGCACGCTTACTTTCTCCATTCCCATATTCCGGGTCAGGCCTTTACTCTCCCCCTTTTTATGTTTTGGTTGCCACAAATTGTCCCTGTTGATGGTGGTCAAATAGCCTCCTTTAGTATTTCTTGTAGTGCAGGTCGTGTATTAGAAAATTCCCTCAGCTTCTGTATGTCTGGAAAGGTCTTTATTCCTCCTTCATATCTAAAGGATATCTTTGCTGGATATATTATTCTTGGCTCATGATTTCTCTCTTTCAATAGTTTGAATATTTGGTTCCACTCCCTCTGGCTTGTAGAGTTTCTGCTGAAAAATCTGATGATAATCTAATGGGCTTTCCTTTGTAAGTTACCGTCTTCTTTTCCCTGGCTGCCTTGAGGATTCTTTCTTTGTCGTTGATTTTAGACAGCTTCAATACAATGTGCCTTGGAGAAGGCCTGTTGGGATTGAGGTAACTAGGTGTTCTATTTGCTTCTTGGATTCGAGGGTCCAGTTCTGTCCACAAATTTGGGAAGTTCTCATCGACAATTTGTTTGAATATATTCTCTGTTCCTTCTCTCTTTCTTCTCCTTCTGGTATGCCCATTATTCTTATATTGCTCTTTCTGATGGAGTCAGAAAGTTCTTGTAGAGTTCTTTCATTTCTTTTAAGTCTCAAGTCTCTTTCTTCTTCTATCTGTGTCATTTCCAGGTTTCTATCTTCGATGTCACTGATTCTTTCCTCCATCTGGTCAACTCTACTACCTAAGCTGGTTATTTCATTCTTAATTTCTTCTATTGAGTTCTTAATCTCCAGAAATTCTATTTGGTTCTTTTTAAGATTTCAATCTCTTTCGTAAAATGCTCATGCTGTTCTTTGATTGAGTTTCTGAGTTCATTTAACTGCCTATCTGTGTTTTCTTGTATCTCGTTGAGTTTTTCAGAACTGCAATCTTGAATTCTCTGTCATTTAAGTCACATATTTCTGTATCTTTAAGTGCCTTCTCTGGAGATTTTTCACTTTCTTTCTGAGCTATCTTGTTGCCTTGGTTATTCATGGCGATTACTGGTTTACTATTTCTCTTCCTAGACATCTACAGGAGTGACTTCTGCAACAGGTTGATAGAAAGCGGTCTTTCTTTTGTTTGCCAGTACTTGTTGGTAGAATGTTTTATTATTTCTCCAACTGCAACTTATTTTTCTTCTCCCACACGGTAGTGCTATGTTTTCTCTGCACTATTCCAACTTCTCACACAATGGGGGGATTCCCTGGGAGACGGGCTTCTCCTTGTTAATAGTTCGTCTAGGTCACAGGGCGCAGTGTCCCGGTGGGTATGCAGAGAGCTTTTGATGTTCCAAAGCTCTTCCAGCTCCTGATTCAGAGCCCGTATATTTCAGCAGTTCTGTTTACTCCTGCAGGGATCCGCCCAGATAGGTGGGGTCAGGGGCGGGGTGAGTTGTGAGAGGTGGCCCAGAGCAATGGCGGCGACCACCACCACAGCCGGTCCTGCTTCCACAGCTCTCTCCCCTTTGCTGGAACTAGTTGGGCTGTGAATTTGTGTTTGCGGTCCACAGTTCTCAAAACAGCAAATTTTCTGTTGTTTTGATCGGACACTGCTACTGTTTCGCTTCTAGCACCGGGCAGGTGGGGGCGGGGCGAGCTCTGGGAGGGGAGGGAGGGGGCGGCTGGTCTCAGTGCCTAAGGCTCCGTTCTCTGCTCAGCAGTGCGGGCTTAAACCACCGTTTTCAGCCTTTTTCCCTCAGTCTTTTCTCCGAGGTCTCTGCCGTGAGCGTTGGGTTCAGCCGTATTATATGCTGTCCCCTCAGCCCTGTGGAGCGCTGGCAGAGCCCTAGCAGTCCGAATTCTTCCCTCTCCCGCCGCTGCGGTAGTTCCGGGAAGCAGCGAGCTCGGCGCACTGAGCGAGGTCTGCGTCCTGCGCCCGCATGGTTCCGTCTCCGCGCACTTCTCCCTTCCCTCCTCCCTCCACTCGCGGGAATCTCCCACCTGTAGGTGATTTCAGTCGGTAGTGGGCCTCTTCGTCTTGCCTGTCTGCTGTGTAGGGAGTCCTTTGTGGAGTTTTTGTTGTTTGAGTCTTTGTAAATTCCAGGGGAGCTTTACAGAGGCTCACCTCACGCCGCCATTTTTCCGGAAGTCCTCTCTTCTTTTTTTTTTTAATGGCTACATAATATTCCCCTGTATGACTATACTACAATTTGTTTATCTATTCATCAGTTGGAAATTTGGGTTATTCCTACTTTTTGGCTATTATGAATAATGTTGCTATGAACATTTGTGTACAAGTTTTAGATTCCCACTAGCAATGTATAAGTGTTTGAATTTCTCCATATCCTTACCAACACTTGCTTATCGTTTTGATTATAGCTAGTTTAGTGGATGTGAAGTGGGGTTGTATAATGGTTTTGGCATGCATTTATCTAATGAGTAATGAGCATTTTTACCATGTGCTTACTGGCCATTTGTGTATATATCTGCTTTGTAGAAAAGTCTGTGCAAATCCTTTGCCCACTTTGAATGGGTTATTATCTTTTTATTGTAAGAGTTATTTATAAATTCTGAATACAAGTCTCTTACCAGATATGTAATCTGTACATATTTTCTCTCATTCAGTGGTTGTCCTTTCACTTTCTTGAAATTGTCCTTTGAAGAACAAAAGTTTTTAATTTTATGAACTCCAATTTATTTAATTTTTCTTTTGTCACTTGTACTTTAGGTGTCATATCTAAGAAACCATTGCCTAATCTAAGGTCGAAAAGACTTATTCCTATGTTTTCTCCTAAGAGTTTTATAATTTTAACTCTTACATTTAGATCTTTGATGGAACATTTTGAATTAATTTTTGTGTATAGTATGAAGTAGGGATCCAACTTCATTTTTTTGCATATGCATATCCAGCGGTCCCAACATTATTTGGTGAAAAGACTATTCTCCAATGAATTGTCTTTGTGTTTTTTTCAAAATTGATTAACCATAAATATAAGGGTTTATTTCTGGGCTCTTTATTCTATTTCATTTATCTATGCTTCCATTTTTTTTATGCCAGTACCCCACCATCTTGATTACTATAGTTTTGAAATCGGGAAATGGGCATTCTCCCACTTTGTTCTCTTTTTCTAAGATTTTTTGGGGGCCACTCTAGATCCCTTGTATTTTCATACGAATTTTAGGATCATCCCGTAATTTCTGCAAGAAAGCCAGCTGGGATTTTGATAGGGATTACATTAAATCTGTAGATTAATTTGGAAGTATTTCCATCTTAACATATTCTCTCATCCATAACATATGTTTCCATTTATTTAATCTTTAATTTTCTTTAGCAATGTTTGATAGTTTTCAGTGTGTAAATCTTGTACTTCTTTTGTTAAATTTATTCCTAAATACTTCATTGTTTTTGATGCTATTGTAAATGGAATTGTGTTCTTAATTTTTTTTATTGTTCCTTGCTAATGTATGGAAGTACAATTGATTTTTATATTGATTTTATATCCTGCAACCTTGCTGAACTAGTATATTAGTTCTAATGTGGTTTTTGTGTGGTTTTTTTGTTTTTGTTTTTGTTTTTTTTGCGGATTCTTTAGCTTTCCTATATGTAAAATTATATCACCTGTGAATAGAGATAGTTTTTCTTCTTTTCTGCTTTTTTTTTTTTTTTCCCCTTTTCTAATTTCCTTGCTAGGTTCTCCAGGACAATGTAGAAAAAAGTGAGTGGAAATCCTTGTCTTGCTCCTGATTTTAGGCAGGAAACATCTAGTTTTTTACCATGAAGTATAATATTAGCTCTTGGTGTTTTGTAGGTGCCCTTTATCAGGTTTGAGGATGTTCCCTTCTTTTCCCAGTTTGTTCAGTGTTTTTGTCATGAAGAGATGTTGAATTTTATCAAATGCTTTTTCTGCACCTATTGAGGTGGTCATGTGAGGATTTTGTTTTTTTCCCCCTTTATTCTGTTTACATGGTATAATACCTTGAGTGATATTCAGATGTTAAACCAATCTTGCATTTCTGGGATAAATACAACTTTGTCATGGCATATAGTCCTTTTTATATGTTGCTGGATTCAGTTTACTAGCATTTCTTGAGGATTTTTGTGTCTATATTCATAAGGGATATTAATCTCTAGTTTTCTTGTAATGTCTTTGTCTGGTTTTTGGTACGTTGGTGACATTGGCCTCATTTTTCAAGTTGGGAAGTTTTCTCTTCACTTCTGTTTTTTTTGGAAGAGTTTGTGAAGGATTGGATTTAATACTTCTTTAAATCTTTCGTAGAATTCATCAATGAAGCCATATGTCCTGGACTTTTCTTTATGGGAATTTTTTAAATTACTAATTCAATATCTTTTCTTATTATAGATACCTGTACGAATTTACTACTTTTTATCTTTCAGGCCTAAGTATTTATTCCTCTAGTCATTCAAGAAATATTTATTGGGCATCTATTATATACAGGCCCTGTTCTTGACATAAAGGATGCAACAATGAATCAAACAGAAGTCCTGACCCCCTTGGAGCTTAGCATTCTCATGTTCTTTCTCTTATTCTCATGCTGTCTATCTATATACATATCTTTTTGTTTATATTTTTGTGTAATATAGCTCTAATCCTTTTTGAAAAATTGCTACATGCCACTGATGGAGAAACAGGATTTGCTGTATATATTGCCATAGTTTGTATAGATTCGTAGGTATTCTTGAGCAGAGTTGTCTGTGTGGAAATTGGAATATATAGGTATTATAGTCACCGTATATATTGGTGATTACCCTTAGCATTGCTATGAGGACATATTTTTAATAAAACAAACTACCCTCTTTATTCATTGTCATCCTCAGGACCATCAGTGCCTTCTAGGCTGTCTGATCATCAGTAGGAGCATGTATTCATTTCCTAGGGCTGAACATAAGAGGAATGTGTTCTCCTACAGCTCTGGGGGCTGGGAGTCTGAGATCACGCTCGCTCTGGGACGCTGGGTGGAGCCCTTCCTGCCTCCCCCTAGAGTCCGGTGGCCACCACACTCCTGGCATCGTTGGCTGGCAGCTACCTCACTTCAGCCTCTGCCTCTGCCATGTCATAGTGTTCTCCCTGTGTGTCTTCATGTGTCGCTTTGCTCTTATAAGGACACCAGTTATATTGGATTAGGGCCCACCCTAATGACTCCATATTAACTTGATGACCTCTACAAGGACCCTGTTTCTAAATAAGCTCATATTCACAGGTATCATCAGGGGTTAGGACTTTAACATATTTTGGGAGAAGGGACATAATTCAACCTGTAACAGAGCACTGTGCTCTAACTCCGAGGTACTCAGTAGAAGCCTCAATAACATTACTAATTTTAATAGCTTTCTTAAAAGTTTCATGGTGTATTTCTCTGTCTTTAAAAAAATAATGCCCTCTACCCAATATACCGTAAGCCCTGAAGATGTCATTGATCATACACATGTGTTTTACCTTCTAGGCATAGGTATTGCAAAGGAAGCAGAGACAACTGGCTCTATAACTGGGGCTTATAAGAGATGTTCAAAAGTAGCATCTCTTAAATCACAGTTTATGTGCCCCCCTCCTCCAAATAAAACAGAATCACGTACGAGTTTGTGAATGATGTTTGGAACAGCAGTTGACTACTCAAATGCACTGTCTCCTGACCACAGTCACAGGAATCGTATACACAGACCAGTTTAAGCAGTGGCAGAAGTCATCTCTGTAATGAAATAAAAGAACATGGTTTATGAAATTATATTCATATGTGTTGGATTGAAAATAACAAAGTTACAATACAGTGTAACTTTGGAACAAATTTAAAAGAACAGAATAGTATCTTCTGAGCACTTATCTAGTGGTCTCATTGTTTCTGGTGGTCTAGTTTTAATTGTTGTTGATAATGCTCCCAAATATTTTTTAATCCACAAATGCTATTATGTTTGCTCTCTCACAATGCAGTTGTTTTAGTGTCTGTCACTCTTTGGTATTCTACAAATACAGAATAGAGGGGTGAATACAGCCCTCAGGGTCAGGAGTGGAGAATCTGGGTTCCTGTTTAAAAACAGCCAACCTCCCTGTCCCTGTGTCACAGAAATGCTGAGCAATTGTTCACATTTGTTGTTCCCACTAAGTATTGGGCTCTACCTTCAATAGTTAGCTGTTTGTTCATTGGTTTTTTTCCTTCTACAATTTGGAATTAAGGCACTGACTTCTCACGTTCTTATGGCCATCTCACATCTTTCTGCTTAAGTTTCAATTACATAACAATAAAGAAAACTTTACTTACCTATTCTTTTTCCTTTCTTTCTTTTCAAACAATCCAGGGCAATCTAGAGCAGCTATGATCCCTCCCAAGCATCCACGGCAGCCTAAGGGAGCTTTGGATGATGCCATTACCTTTGATGGGAAAACAGACCAAGAAGCACCTAATGATTCCCAACCTACCCCACCCCCACTGCCAAAGAAAATGATCATAAGAGCCAATACAGAGCCAACCTCCAAAGACCTCCAAAAATCCATAGGAACTAGTCTTTGTGTTATGGCTAATCCCACCTACGATATTGATCCCAACTGGGATACTAGCAGTGCTGGCTCTTCTGTCAGTTATGAACTCAAGGGACTGGACATTGAGTCTTACGACTCCTTGGAGAGACCTTTGCACAAGGAGCGCCCCGTCCCCTCAGCAGCAAACAGCATCTGTAGCTTAACCACTGTCAGTATTAAGGACAGATGCTCTAACAGCATGGAATCCCTGTCCAGTCGGCGTGGCCCCTCCTGCAGACAGGCCCAGGGCATCCAGAAGCCACAGAGACAAGCACTTTATCGAGGACTTGAGAGTCAGGAAGAAGTGGTGGGGAAGATCCGAAGCCTTCATACAGACACCTTGAAGAGACTGGCTGTTAAATGTGAAGACATCTTCATGGCTGGGCAGAAAGACCAACTCCGTTTTGGGGTGGACAGCTGGTCAGATTTCAGGCTCACCAGTGACAAGCCGTGTTGTGAGGCAGGAGATGCCGTCTACTACACAGCTTCATATGCAAAAGATCCACTTAATAACTATGCAGTCAAGGTAAGAAAATGCTATAAATGTGATTTTAATCTTATCCAACACACTGTTACTGGGACAGATCTGTTCTTTCTTCCATCCCTTCACTCAGCAGAAAGTTTTGAGCATCTACCTTACCCCAGATATTGTGATAAGCAGGGGGCTTACTTTTTTTTTTCTTCTGTTCTTTTTATTTTTTCTTTTTATTTATTTAATTAAAGTTTATTGGGGTGACAATTGTTAGTAAAGTTACATAGATTTCAGGTGTACAATTCTGTATTACATCATCTATAAATCCCATTGTGTGTTCACCACCCAGAGTCAGTTCTCCTTCCATCACCATATATTTGATCCCCTTTACCCTCATCTACCACCCTCCACCCCCCTTACCCTCTGGTAACCACTAAACTATTGTCTGTGTCTATGAGTTTCTGTTTCTCATTTGTTTATCTTGTTCTTTTGTTGTTTTTGGTTTATATACCACATATCAGTGAAATCACATGGTTCTCTGCTTTTTCTGTCTGACTTATTTCGCTTAGTATTATACTCTCAAGACCCATCCATGTTGTCACAAATGGTACTATTTCATCTTTTCTTACCGCTGAATAGTATTCCATTGTGTATATATACCACAACTTCTTTATCCATTCATCTATCGATGGACATTTTGGTTGTTTCCATGTCTTGGCAAATAAAGCTGCAATGAACAGGGGGCTTACTTATTATCTAAAGAGAAACAGACATCTGAAGAGACAGACTTCGAACCCTGTATACTGAGTGCCAAGATAAAGGTGAACAGCATTCCGTGGGAGCTGAGAAGGACCTTAACCCAGACTCTAACGGTCAGCGAAGTCTTCCTGAAGTAGGGGGCCCTTGAGCTGTGATCGTCTGCAAAGGCTGCCTGTACAAATGGAGTCTGTGACATGCCTTTCATTCCATGTTTCTGTATTTCTCCTCTTACCAATAAGGGACCTTGTCTGCCTCTGTTCTGTAACTCCTCTGCTTCCTGGAGCAACACCTTTAGGGAGGAAGATAACCAATATTTGTTGATGTGCCAGGAACTCTGTTAGTGTTATTTAATTTCATCTTCACGTCAACTTTATGAGGTGAAGATCATTTTATCCATTTGACATGTAAGGAAAATAAAGCTCAGAGAGATGAGCTAACTTGGCTAGGGTCGCACAGCTGGAAATTAGTAGAGCTGGGATTTAAGTGCAGATCTCTGAGTCCATAGCCTGCCTGTTGTCCATTATGTCACATATCAATTTCTTACATGTATATCGCTCATTGCAGACAGCCCACGTCCTCAGGACGGCTAAAACTCACGTCAGGAACTTGTCCAGTTCCATTTACTGTGCCAGCGTCACAGGCGTTATCAATGTGCTACAGAAAGCATGGACTCGGAAGTCTGAACGATCTGGGCTCACATTCTGGTTCTGGCACTTAGTCGCTTTGTCACAAATTGCTGCTCTGAGTCCCAACTTCCTCAGTTTTAAAAGAGTGTGATAATGGCAGCCACCTCTGGGGCTGTTTGGCTCAAAGAGAACAGAGTGTCCCTAGTGAGTGTTCATTTATCTCACTACTCCTTAGACTCGTCTCCAGGGTACTTGAGGAACGATACTGAAGCTTCAGGCTCCTCCTCCTAGATGTTTACAGTGTTAATCCGTCTAGTTTGTCAGACGGAGGTTAGGATGAAGGAGGTGTTTTGTTTCCTTCTCATCATATGTTTTGTTTCTTATTTTTCTTTTTTTTAATCTTTCTCTTTTTTTTAATTAAAGTTTATTACAGTGACAGTGGTTAGTAAAGTTAGGATGAAAGAGTTTCTAAAAACACAAAGCTCTATGCAAACTGAAGGTGATGTTCTCTATTCCCACAGTCCCTTCTTGCTGATTCTACTCACTGGTCCAAAAGCAGTTAGCATCCTTAAATGACTCCTATGTGTTAACTTGGCTTAGAAAGACCAGGTGGTGTCTTAGGAAATTACTGGACAGGCCACACTATTGCCCTTACCTGTCAATCACAGCGCTCATTTGGACCAGACCTTTAGCTGGCTGCTCTCTGCAGTCGCGGCACCTGCACCGTTTGGCTGTCTAGTGGCCCTGCCAGAGTGACCCTGTGCCTCAGCCCACACTTTTTAAATTCAGTTGAGGGGTAAACTCCAGAGAGAGGATCTGGATTCAAGTTAACACATTACTGTTGAGCCTAAAATGGCATTTTGAGATTCTGTGTAGCATTCAAGAGCTGTTATGTCAATTAGGGTAATGGGGCCTCATCTACCTTGGATTATCTTATTATCTTATTGCTACAATACAAGATCGCCTATTTCAGAAAGGGGCATTGAAATATATGTTATTTCAAAACAATTGAGAAGTGGGACTTGACTAAGGTATGTATTATTTCCATGCGATGTCGTCTCCTTCTGAAATCAGTGGTCTAGTGCTGATTGCTTTGCCTGTAAGGATGCAGAAGCATTCCGCCAAGGACAGGGGGCAGGTGGCTGTTACAGGGAGCTGCTGGAGACACAAGAGAGGGGTTTTTTTTACATCAAGACCCTCTGGGCTTTTCTACAAGTACCCAGTGGATTGTACAACCTCAGAGAAACAAACTCCTAGGACACCGTGAGCCCTTCCTTTGCAGAGGTAAGCAAGAGACTAGTAGCTGGCTCATACTGTACTGTTTGTCTTCCGAAAGTATCCCTTCCCACACTAACAGAGTTTAGAATAGGCTAACAGGCATGACTGTCTCTCTTTTTAAAATTTATTTTTCAATTACAGTTGACATATTAGCTGCAGGAGTACAGCATATGGTTACACATTTATATATCTTACGGAGCGGTCCTGATCCCCTGACTAGTCTAGTACCCACCTGGCACCTTACATAGTTATTATCATATTATTGACCATATTCCCTGTGCTGTACTTTACATCCCATGACTATCGTGTAGCTACCAATTTGTACTCCTTAATCCCTTCACCTTTTTCCCAACCCCCTTCCCATCTGGCAACCATCAGTCTGTTCTCTGTACCTGATTTTGTTTTTTTGTTTTTTAGATTCCACATATGAGCAAAACATATGGTATTTGTCTTTCTCAGTCTGACTTATTTCACTGATTTCACTTATTTCTCTAGGTCCATCCATGTTGTCATTCTTCTTTATGGCAGAATACTACTCCAGTGTATATAGGTACCACATCTTCTTTATCTGATTGTCTATCAATGGACACTTAGGTTGCTTCTATATCTTGGCTATTGTAACTAGTGCTGCAGTGAATATAGGGGTGCATATATCTTTTCAAATTAATGTTTTGGATTTCTTCAGGTAAATGCCCAGAAGTGGGATTGCTGGGTCATATGGGAGTTCTATTTTTAATTTTTTGAGGAACCTCCATGCTGTTTTCCATAGTGGCTGCCCCAATCTCCCAATGCCACCAACAGGGCACAAGGGGTCCCTTTTCCCCACATCCACGCCAACACTTGTTGTTTGTTGATTTATTGATGATACCCATTCTGACAGTAGTGAGGTGGTATCTCATTGTGGTTTTTATTTGCATTTCTCTGATGATTCATGATGTTAAACATCTTTTCATATGTCTGTTGGCCATCTGTATGTCCTCTTTGGAGAAATGTCTGTTCAGGTCCTCTGCCCATTTTTAATGGGATTGTTTGGGGGTTTTTTGGTGTTAAGTTGTATGAGTTCTTTATATAGTTTGGATATTAACCCCTTATCAGATATATCATTTGCAAATATATTCTCCCATTCAGTAGGTTTGTTTATGCTTTTCTTTGCGGTGCAAAAGCTTTTTAGTTTGATGCAGTCACACTTGTGTATTTTTGTTTTTGTTGTCTTTGCCCTAGAAAACATAATCAAAAAAGTACTGCTAAGACCAATGTCAGAGAAATTACTGCCTATGTATTCTTCTGGAGTATCATAGTTTCAGGTCATTTAAGTCTTTAATCCATTTTGAGTTTATTCTTGTATATGATGTAAGAAGGAGGTCTAGTTTCATTTTTTTGCTTGTGTCTGTCTAGTTTTTCCAGCACCAATTATTGAACAGACTATCTTCACCACATTGTGTGTTCTTGCCTCTTTTGTCATAGATTGATTGACCATATAGGCCTGGATTTATTTCTGGGCTCTCTGTTCTGTTCCACTGATCTCTGTGTGTTTTTATGCCAGTACCATGCTGTTTCGATTACTATGGCCTTGAAGTATAGTTTGCTGTCAGGCAGTATGATACCTCTAACTTTGTTCTTTGTCATGATTACTGTGGGTCTTCAGGGTCTTTGTGGTTCCATATAAATTTTAGGATTATTTCTTCCAGTTCTGTGAAAAATGCCATTGGTATTCTGATAAGGATTGCATTGAATCTGTAGATTGCTTTGGGTAGGATGGACATTTTAAAGATGTTAATTTTTCTAATCCATGAGCACCGTATATGCTTCCATTTATTGGTATGACTGTCTCTTGAAGGGACTACTTAATAATGTTACAAAAGGAAGTCAGTGCTAGAACTTAGCAATTTATAAACCGAAGGTTACTACCTCTTAAATACCAAATCCACTGCAGTAATAGAACACTAAGATCTTTACTTTGGAGGTTGTCTTAGTATGCTCAGGCTGCCATAACAAAATACCATAAAATGAATGGCTTAAATAACAGAAATGTATTTTCTCACAGTTCTTAAGGTTGAAAAATCCAACATCAAGGTTCTGGGTGATTCCATTTCTGGTGAAGCCTGTCTTTCTGGCTTGCAGGTGGCTGCCTTCTCCTGGTGTCCTCACATGGCAGGGGGCTGGGGGCTCTCTGGTGTCTCTTATCCATATCTGGGCCCCACACTTATGACCTCATTTAACCTCACTTACCTCTTTGTAGTCCCTATGTCCTAATAGCACTTCAACATATGGATTTGGGGGCTCACAATTCTGTTCATAACATTTTCTCGTGCCCCCTCCAGCATATTATGTCCTTATTACATGCAAAATACGTTCAGTCCATGCCAACAGCCCCAGGGATCTTAACTCATTCCAATGTCAACTCTAAAGTCCAAAGTCTCATATAAATATCATATAAATCACGTATGGGTGAGACTTGAGTTCTGATTCATCCTGAGGCAAATTTCCTGTGAAACTAGACAAGTCATATGCTTCCAAAATACAGTGGTGGACAGGCATAAAAGATAGGCAGTGCTTTTCTAAGAGGGAGGAAGGAAGAGAGGGAGGGAGTGAGGGAGGGGTGATGGGTCCCAAGCAAGTCCAATATCTAGCAAGGTAGATTCCGTCAGATCTTATGGCTTAAGAATAATCCTCTCTAAAAATGGCGGCATGAGGTGAGCCTCTGTAAAGCTCCCCTGGAATTTACAACTAATCGAACAACAATAACTCCACAAAGGACTCCCTGCACAGCAGACAGGCAAGACAAGGAGGCCCACTACGGAATTCACTGAAAGGTGGGAGAATCATGCGAGCGGGGGAGGAGGGAAGGGAGAAGTGCGGAGACGGAGCAGCGGGGGCACAGGACGCAGACCTCGCTCAGTGCTCCGAGCTCGCTGCTTCCCGGAGCTACCGCAGCTGTGGTTGAGGAAAGAACTCGGACTGCTAGGGCTCCACTTATGGCCCACAGGGCTGAGGGGCATATAACACGGCTGAACCCAACGCTCAGGGCAGAGACCTCGGAGCAAAGACTGAGGGAAGAAGGCTGAAAACGGTGGTTTAAGCCCTCACTGCTGAGCAGAGAACGGAGCCTAGGCACTGAGACCAGCCGCCCCCTCCCTCCCCTCCCAGAGCTCGCCCTGCCCGCACCTGCCCTGTGCTAGAAGCGGAACAGTAGCAGTGTCAGATAAAAAGAACAGAGTATTTGATGTTCTGAGAACTGTGGACCGCAGACACAGATTCGCAGCCCAACTAGTGCCAGCAAAGGGGAGGGAGCTGTGGAAGCAGGACCGTTGTGGTGGTGGTCGCCGCCATTGCTCTGGGCCACCTCTCACAACTCACCCCACCCCTGGCCCCACCTATCTGGGCGGATCCCTGCAGGAGTAAACAAAACTGCTGAAACACACGGGCTCTGAATCTGGTGCAGGAAGAGCTTTGGAACTTCAAAAGCTCTCCGCATACCCACACGGACACTGTGCCCTGTGACCCAGGAAAACTATTAACAGAGGAGAAGCCCGTCTCCCATGGAATCCCACCCCCATTGTGTGAGACGCTGGAATAGTGCAGAGAAAACATAGCACTACCGTGTGAGAGAGAGGAAAAAAAAGACTGCAGTCGGAGAAGAAATAAAACATTCTACCAACAAGTACTGGCAAACAAAAGAAAGACCTCTTCCTATCAACCTGTTGCAGAACCAACTCCTGTAGATGTCTAGGAAGAGAAATAATAAATCAGTAATTGCCATGAATAACCAAGGCAACAAGACAGCTCAGAAAGAAAGTGAAAAGTCTCCAGAAAAGGAACTTAAAGATATGGAAATATGTGACTTAAATGACAGAGAATTCAAGATTGCAGTTCTGAAAAAACTCAGTGAGATACAAGAAAACACAGAAAGGCAGTTTAATGAACTCAGAAACATAATCAAAGAACATTATGAGCATTTTATGAAAGAGATTGAAATTTTAAAAAAGAACCAAATAGAACTTCTGGAGATTAAGAACTCAATAGAAGAAATTAAGAATGAAATAACCAGCTTAGGTAGTAGAGTAGACCATTTGGAGGAAAAAAATTCAGTGACATCGAAGATAGTAACCTGGAAATTACACAGATGGAAGAAGAAAGAGACTTGAGACTTAAAAGAAATGAAAGAACTCTACAAGAACTTTCTGACTCCATCGGAAAGAGCAATATAAGAATAATGGGCATACCAGAAGGAGAAGAAAGAGAGAAGGGAACAGAGAATATATTCAAAGAAATTGTCGATGAGAATTTCCCAAACTCGTGGAAAGAACTGGATCCTCGAATCCAAGAAGCAAATAGAACACCTAATTCCCTCAATCCCAACAGGCCTTCTCCAAGGCACATTGTATTGAAGCTGTCTAAAATCAACGACAAAGAAAGAATCCTCAAGGCAGCCAGGGAAAATAAGACGGTAACCTACAAAGGAAAGCCCATTAGATTATCATCAGATTTTTCAGCAGAAACTCTACAAGCCAGGAGGGAGTGGAACCAAATATTCAAACTATTGAAAGAGAGAAATTATGAGACAAGAATAATATATCCAGCAAAGATATCCTTTAGATATGAAGGAGGAATAAAGACCTTTCCAGACATACAGAAGCTGAGGGAATTTTCTAATACACGACCTGCACTACAAGAAATACTAAAGGAGGCTATTCGACCACCATCAGCAGGGACAATTTGTGGAAACCAAAATATAAAAAGGGGAAGAGTAAAGGCATGAACCGGAATAGGGGAATGGAGAAAGTAAGCGTGCTGAAGATAATGGAATACTCTAAATATTAAACTTTCTTTTACATAAACTTAAGGGTAACCACTCAAAAAAAAATCCAGAACTGAAATATATACTGAAATAAAAGAAGAAACAGAGGGAAACATCATAGAATACCACCACACAGAAATAATAGACAACAATAAAAAGGCAAAGAAACAATGGAGACACAGCCTTACCAGAAAACTAAAGATAGAATGACAGGAAATCCTCACATATCAATAATCACCCTAAATGTAAATGGACTGAACTCACCAATAAAAAGGCACAGAGTAGCAGATTGGATCAAAAAACTAAACCCAACCATATGCTGTCTCCAAGAGACACATCTCAGCTACAAGGACAAGCATAGACTCAAAGTGAAAGGGTGGAAATTGACACTCCAAGCAAATGGTACCCAGAGAAAATCAGGTGTAGCCATAATGATATCAGATGAAACAGACTTCAAGGTGAAAAAGATAACAAGAGACAAAGATGGACATTTCATAATGGTAAAGGGAACTATACAACAAGAAGACATAACAGTCATCAATATTTATGCCCCCAATCAGGGAGCACCGAAATACACCAAGCAACTACTAACAGAACTAAAGGGAGAAATTGACCAAAACACAATTATACTGGGGGACTTAAATACATCATTGACAGCAAATGATAGATCATCCAAACAGAAAATAAATAACGAAATAACCTCCCTAAATGACACATTAAATGAAATGGACATAATTGACATTTATAGAGCACTTCATCCTAAAACATCAGACTATACATTCTTTTCTAGTGTACACGGAACATTCTCAAGGATAGACCATATATTGGGACATAAAATCAGTCTCAGCAAATTTAAGAAGATTGAAATCATACCATGCATATTCTCTGATCACAAGGCTTTGAAATTGGATATCAACTGCAAAAAGAAAGCAGGAAAAACCACAAATACATGGAGATTAAAAAACATACTTTTAAAGAAGGACTGGCTCAAAGAAGCAATTAGAGGAGAGATCAAAAGATACATAGAAACAAATGACAATGAAAATACATCCTACCAAAATTTTTGGGATGCAGCGAAAGCAGTTTTAAGAGGAAATTTATCTCATTACAGGCCTATCTCAAGAAACAAGAAAACTCCCAAATAAATTACCTCATGTTACACCTTAAAGAACTAGAAAAAGAAGAACAAGTGAAACCCAAGTTATCACGGACACCACAGAAATACAAAGGATCATCCAAGAATACTATGAAGGACTATATGCCACCAAATTCAATTACCTAGAAGAAATGGAGAAATTCATAGAAACATATAGCGTCCCAAGGCTGAACCATAAAGAACTGGAAAATCTAAACAGACCGATCACCAGTAACGAAATTGAATCAGTCATCCAAAACCTTCCCAAAAGCAAACGTCCGGGACCAGATGGCTTCACTAGTGAATTCTACCAAACCTTCAAAGAGGATCTAATACCATTCCTTCAAAAACTCTTCCAAAAAATTGAAGAAGCGACAGTACTCCCTAACTCATTTTATGAGGCCAACATTACCCTGATACCAAAACCTGGTAAGGACAGCACAGAAAAAGAAAACTACAGACCAATATCTCTGATGAATACCGATGCAAAAATCCTAAACAAAATTCTAGCAAATCGAATACAACAATGCATTAAAAAGATTATTCATCACAACCAAGTGGGGTTCATCCCCGGGCCTAAGGATGGTTCAACATCCCTAAATCCATCAATGTCATCAACATCCGCAATCCACAATCCATCACATAAACAAAATAAAGGACAAAAATCATATGATTATAGCAATTGATGCAGAAAAAGCATTTGACAAGATACAACATCCATTTATGATGAAAACACTTAATAAAATAGGTATAGAAAGAAAATACCTTAACATAATAAAGGCCATATATGACAAGCCCTCAGCTAATCTCATAATTAATCGTGGAAAACTGAAGCCCTTTGCTCTACGTTCAGGAACACGACAGGGCTGTCCCCTATCACCTCTGCTTTTCAACATAGTGTTGGAAGTCCTTGCCAGAGCAATCAGGCAAGAGAAAGAAATAAAAGGCATCCAAATTGGGAATGAAGAAGTTAAATTATCACTCTTTGCAGATGACATGATGCTATATATAGAAAAGCCTAAAGACTCCACCAAAAAGCTATTAGAAACAATCAACGAATACAGTAAAGTTGCCGGCTACAAAATCAATGTACAAAAGTCCATTGCTTTCCTATATACTAACAATGAAATCTCAGAAAAAGAAATACAAAAAACAATTCCTTTTGCAATTGCAGCAAAAAGAATAAAATATCTAGGAATAAATTTAACCAAGGATGTGAAGGACCTATATGCTGAAAACTATAAGACATTTTTGAAAGAAATTGAAGAAGACACAAAGAAATGGAAAGACATTCCGTGCTCATGGATTGGAAGAATCAACATAGTTAAAATGGCCATATTACCCAAAGCAATATACAGATTTAATGCAATCCCCATCAAAATCCCAATGGCATTTTTTTAAAGAAATAGAACAAAAAATCATCAGATTTGTTTGGAACCACAAAAGACCCCGAATAGCCAAAGCAATCTTAAGCACAAAGAACAATACTGGAGATATCACACTCCCTGACTTTAGCTTGTACTACAGGGCAACAATAATCGAAACAGCATGGTATTGGCAGAAAACAGACACATAGACCAATGGAATAGAATTGAGAACCCAGAAATAAGACCACATAAATATGGAAAGATAATTTTTGACAAAGAAGCTAAAAACATACAATGGAGGAAAGACTGCCTCTTCAATAAATGGTGCTGGGAGAATTGGATAGCCACGTGCAAAAGAATAAAACTGGACTGCTATCTGTCATCATGTACCAAAGTTAATTCAAAATGGATCAAAGACTTAAGCATAAGACCTGACACAATAAACTGCATAGAAGGAAACATAGGTACTAAACTTACGGACCTTGGGTTCAAAGAGCATTTTATGAATTTGACTCCAAAAGCCATGGAAGTAAAAGCTAAAATAAACGAATGGGACTATATGAAACTTAAAAGCTTCTGCACAGCAAAAGAAACCATCGACAAAATAAAGAGACAACCAACGGAATGGGAAAAGATTTTTGCAAACAGTGCCTCCGATAAGGGGCTAATATCCAAAATATACAAGGAACTCATGCAACTCAACAAGAAAAAAACAAACAACCCAATTGGAAAATGGGCAGAGGACCTGAGGAGGCATTTCTCCAGAGAGGACATACAAATGGCAAATAGACATATGAAAAAATGCTCAACATCACTAATCATCAGAGAAATGCAAATCAAAACCACAATGAGATGTCACCTCACCCCAGTCAGAATGGCTATCATCAACAAGACAAATAGTAACAAGTGTTGGAGAGGCTGTGGAGAAAAAGGAACCCTCATACACTGTTGGTGGGAATGCAGACTGGTGCAGCCACTACGGAAGGCAGTGTGGAGGTTCCTCAAAAAATTACGAATAGAATTGCCATATGACCCAGCAATCCCTCTCCTGGATATCTACCCAAAAAATCTGAAAACATTTATCCATAAATGTTTTATCTACCCAAAAAATCTGAAAACATTTATCCATAAATGTTTTATCTACCCAAAAAATCTGAAAACATTTATCCATAAATGTGTGCTCCAGTGTTCATTGCAGCTTTGTTTACAGTGGCCAAGACATGGAAACAACCAAAATGTCCTTCAATAGATGAATGGATAAAGAAGTTGTGGTATATATACACCATGGAATACTATTCGGCGGTAAGAAAAGATGATATAGGAACGTTTGTGACAACATGGATGGATCTTGAGAGTATAATGCTAAGCGAAATAAGTCAGACAGAAAAAGCAGAGAACCATATGGTTTCACTGATATGTGGTATATAAACCAAAAACAACAAAAGAACAAGACAAACAAATGAGAAACAAAAACTCATAGACACAGACAATAGTTTAGTGTTTACCAGAGGGTAAGGGGGGAGGGGAGTGCAAGATGAGGGTAAGGGGGATCAAATATATGGTGATGGAAGGAGAACTGACTCTGGGTGGTGAACACACAATGGGATTTATAGATGATGTAATACAGAATTGTACACCTGAAACCTATGTAATTTTACTAACAATTGTCACCCCAATAAATTAAAAAAAAAAAAAGAATAATGCTCTGTGATTCAACACCATGCCCTCCAGACCCACTGGGGTGGCCCTGCCCACACAGCCCTCTGTGACTTCCCTCCTACACGGCTCTCTGCCAGGGTGGTCTATCCCTGGCCTTCCAAATCTGGAGAGACAGCCCTACCCTTTGAAGCCTAAGAGGCAATAGGCTTACCCTGGGCCTGTGTTGGTTGTAGGGGCCCTTATCTCTGAAATACCTTCAGGGTCACTCCTTGAAGAATAGCGCACTTTAGCTAGCAGCTGAATGGCTCCGTGGTCCAGTCTGTAGAGGCCAAGAAGTCCTACAACTTTCTTTCATTCCATTCCAATTTCTGTGTCCCTTTAGTTCAAACTGTCGGTGCTTTTGTTGGTGTAATCCCCTCTCTATTTGCAGCTTCTGCTGAGATGGCTGATTAAGTCCGTGAGTCACACCCCTGATATAGCTCTTTATCAAATGGTTGTTCCCCCACACCCTTAGTGTTCCCTTCAGAACAAGCTTTCTCTTTTTTTTGCAATTTGGATGGGTGAGAATTTTTCAGGTCTTCAAATTCTGTTCCTTTTTCCTTAACAATCCTTCTTCAATTCTTTTCTCTCCTGCATTTTACTTTGAGCAGTTAGGAGAAAACAAGCCACTCCTTCAATATTTTGCTTAGAAACCTGTCAGCTAAAGATCCAGTTTCATCACTCACAAAGTTCTACCTTCCACGAAGCACCAGGACCCAAGTTTAGCCAAGCCAAGTTTTTCGTCATTTTGTAAGAAGCACCCTCCAGTTGCTGAGAAACCTCCAGTTTCTGAGAACATGTTCCTCGTTTCTGTCTGAGACCTCCCCAGAATGACCCTTACTGTTCATATTTCTACCAACAGGCCATTGATTATGTAGACATTTTTATCATGCATCTCAAAACTCTTCCAGCTTCTACCCAAACCGAAAGCTGCTTCTACATTTTGGCACCCGTTTCTTAGTCTGCACAGACTGCCATAATAGATTACTGTAGACTGAATTGCTTAAACAACAGAAATGTATTTTTGCCCCATTCCCAGTAAGGAGGCTGGAAAGAGGACTCTCTCCCTGGCTTATAGACAGCTGTGTCTTCATGTAGTGGATTAAGGGTCAGGGTCGGGGACAGAGTCTATCACATCAGGGATGAGAGTTTCAACATAGGACTTTTGGGAGGACATAATTCAGTCTTTTATTCTGTTTTTCATTCGATGTGAATAGTTTTATAATTTTTATTGGTCCTAAACTAAAAGACATCACAACGCAGATCAAGAAAAGCAGATTGGGAGTCAGCTGACATGGGTCCAAATTCTGAGTCTCTTGCTGTGTGTTCCCAGCATATCCTGTAACCTCGCTTGGCTTTCACATGAATGTATGTTAAGTGCCCTAACCTACCTTATAAGATTGTTATAATTAATGCATATATGTTTATGTAGTGAAACTGCTTTTGTAAACTATAAAGCACCTATAAAATAGAATAAAATGATGCATTATTGTTTTTAACAGTAATGGAAAATTACTGCTCATCGTTCTTTAGATCACTCATTGTTATTATTCTTTAATATGAAGCATGAGCCTGAGCATATTTAGATATTTTATTTCTCATTACTTAGAAGATATAAATATGTTTCCTTAAAATTATGAGAGAAAGCTGCTAAATGCTAGCCTAGCGTCCTCAAGAATTTTAGCATTGCCAAAAATTTGAAACAAACTAAGTACCTGATATTAAGGAAACAATTTAATAAATTATGGTACATCAGCCCAATGGGATGTTTGTAGCTATTAAAAATGGTAATTATGAAGACTATATAAATCATGAAAAACTTGTTTTGTAAAATGTCACGTGAAAATAGCAGAATATCAAACAGTGTGATCATAACTTTAAAAAAATTGACCTACAAAATAGTAATATGCAAATAATTCCTGTGTAAGAATAGTAATAATTATAGGTGATTTTATAAGTCATCATGTCTTTTCAATGCAAAAACTAAGGAATTAGAGATTTTGGGTCATTTGACACTGAGCTTCTTGCAAGCAGGTACCCTTAGTTATTCGGCTCTGCAGTCCATTACGCCAGCACAAATTATAAATAGCCCCTATTTCGTGCTCCCCAGCTTTGTACACACTCATCTAGTCTGGATTGCTCTCCTGGAAAGAGCCTTGTCACCTGCTCCTGACCTATTCCAGAGTCACCTGAGGGTCCTCATTAAAAATGTAGTTTCCTTGGCCCCATCCGCACCTCCAGAATCAGAATCCCTGGAAGCTGTGTCGTTAGCAAGATTCCTACACACAACCTTTGAGGACTGTTTACACAGTGGTTAAGAATCTGGGCTTTCACTCCTATGTGGGATGTGAAACTGAAGGCAACAAAGGAACAAGACAAGCAAACAAAGAAACAGAAACTCATAGACACAGACAATAGTTTAGTGGTTATCAGAGGGTAAGGGGGAGGGGGATGGTAGATGAGGGTAAGGGGGATCAAATATATGGTGATGGAAGGAGAACTGAGTCTGGGTGGTGAGCACACAATGTGATATATAGATGATGTAATACAGAATTGTACACCTGAAATCTATGTAACTTTGCTAACCATTTTCACCCCAATAAACTTTAATTAACAACAACAACAACAAAAAAAAAAACAAAAAACAGAATCAGGGCTTAATTTTAAGTCGGGCAGACCTGGGTTTAAATTTGTGCTGTAGCAACTTTCTGGCTACGTTACCGTGGCTCAGCTACTTGTCTTTTCTAAGCCTGGTGTCTGTATCTGTAAAATGGAGAAAGTAGTTCCTTCTTGAAGCCATGGTGAAACAGCACAGGAATCACTGCATATAGTGGCATGTCTCATGCTCAGAGCGCCATTTGGCACAAAGCAAGCATCCAGCGAGTGGTAGCTATTTATGCCTTCACTCTCTTCTTGTGTGCCTAGAAAGTGCCTCTGTTTTCTTAAAGAATCCAGCTCTGTGAATTTTCTTTTCTGATCTCATGAGGACATGTTGACAGCTCCTCTCTGTGTACCCACTCTCTGCTGAGTGAATTTCGCTGTCACTGCACTATTAGCTATCGAGGTGTACAATTATGCAGTAAGAATGACGTGCCTCCTCCCCACACTGTTAGACTTGAACTTACCCACAGCAGCAGCCCTGGCTTATTAATCCTTACGTCCTTACTATATTATTGATCTAATATCCTTAACCTTAGATAGTATTACATACTGTCTAATATAGTACCATGTATATGGTAGGCATCCAGTAAACACCTTGTTGCCTTTTAGCAAACATTTACTAAATAAAACATCATGATATTGGTGCGGGTTTGCAGAAATGCCTATGAATAGGGCAAAGGCCTTGCCCCCAAGGAGCTTACAGGGGGGGAAGACAAAGGCAGGCGTAGCTCGAAAAGAGGCAGATTATAATGAGGTTCTGAGTGGTGTACAGGGATATGAAGATGAGTGAATGGAAAGCGTCAGCTACCACTCACCTCAGGGCTGACAGAAAGGGCCTCTTGTGTGGTGAGTAGCGTGCATGGGGAGAGTAGTGGGAAATCAGGCCATGGAGAGGTTTGGGGACAAATTTAGAAGCTTTGAATGATAAGCTGAAGAGGTTAGACTTTATTTTATGTTCTGTGGCAAGTCAGTAAGGATTTTTAAACAGAGGCATAACATAAGATTAATGATATTGGAAGAAGACTCTAGTGGAAAAGTCCAGGAGGACTGGAGCAGTGTGGGGACAGAGCCAGGAGTGCAGTTTCCAGGTTCTCGCCCTCATGTGGAAAGGTGCTCACTCGGGTAGTAAATGGCCATCAACTGTGATTGGATGGCCATCAGCTGTGGCTAGTTGGCCGTCAGCTATAACCAGTGAGCCATTGGCCACTAATATAACTGCCGTGGCTACGCTCGCAGCAAATGGAGGCTAGCAAGAAGATGGTGGCTGAGCTGGCAAGCGCGGATTGCGATTAGCGGGGCTGATTGCAGCTAGCAAGTGAGGTTGGTTGGCAGAGACAAGTGGACAGCAGGTTGCGGATAGTGTGGCTCCTGCTTCCTGTGTCTCCAACCCAGTTGCCAGCGAGAATATAGTGGTGTGACTCCCCTATCTATGGCTCCGTGGGTGTTCCTTTTTGGCCTCACCATGTCCTGCGTTCTTATGTGGGGAGCAGGATTAGAGACCCCGCGTGACACCTGTGTGACACATGGTGCAGCGAGTAGGGTACGGTGCTGGCCAAAGCTCTACAAAGGGCGGTGGAGCAGTTTGTGCGTATGAACACTCAGTCTCAGGAAGACCAGGAGGAGCAGCTCCCGGAGAGCTGGACCCCCATGGAGGGGTGGGAAGACGTAGACGGTTCCCCAGCCAGCATAGGCCAGAGAAATCGAAGGTCATTGCAGCCCTGTGGGCGGGAAAGTGCTTGCTGAGGCCCTCACCTCCAGGTTGGGGAGGACTTGGAGCCCTCGCCCTGCGGAGAGGGCACACATTGTGAGGCTAACGCACAGCCCTGGTGAATGACTGTGGACTATGGGGAATGGGCTCCATCCATAATTTAATGGACCGCTTGACTGTTTGCTTGGGAACATACCACCATGTAGTGGCACTGGCAGATGTTTGCTTTTGTGTCTCGACCGGCCGCCGTTGAGAATATGTGAGAGAGACTGGCTCTGCCCAGAAAGGCTGGCTGTGCCCAGGAAGACTGCGGTATCCTGAAAACCCTGGCTGAGACCGGGAAGTCTGGCTGTGCCCAGAGAGAGTGGCAGTGCCCTGAGAGGTCCTGGCTGTGCCCAGAAGGACTGGTGGTGCGCTGAGAAACCCTGGCTGTGCCCAGAGAGCCTGGCTGTGTCCAGAATATTGCATTCACCTCCAGGCTCCTCGCACAGGGCCCCTCGCGGAAGACGCTTGTCGCATAAATTGTGAGGCAAGACCCTGTAGGGGTGGAGTGTGGGGACAGAGCCAGGAGTGCAGTCTTCAAGCTCTCGGCCTCACGCGGAAAGGTGCTGGCTCAGGTAGTAAATGGCCATCAACTGTGATTGGATGGCCATCAGCTGTGGCTAGTTGGCCGTCAGCTGTAACCAGTGAGCCATTGGCCACTAATATAACTGCCGTGGCTACGCTCGCAGCAAATGGGGGCTAGCAAGAAGATGGTGGCTGAGCTAGGAAGCGTGGATTGCAGTTAGCATGGCGGATTGCAGTTAGCAAGCGAGGTTGGTTGGCAGAGAAAAGTGGATGGCGGGTTGCGGCTAGTGTGGCTCCTGCTTCCTGTGTCTCCAACCCAGCCGCCAGTGAGAATATAGTGGTGTGACTCCCCTACCTATGGCTCCGTGGGTGTTCCTTTTTGGCCTCACCATGTCCTGCATTCTTATGTGGGGAGTGGGACCGGAGACCCCTCATGCCACCCTGCATGACAAGCAGGGAAGGCAATTATTATGCTGTTGCAATAGTCCAGGTAAATATTATAATAAGGCCCCCTGAAACCGGCAGTGCAAAGAAGGTACAGGCGGTAAAAGATGAGAGCCTGTGTGGTGAGTGGCTTGATGGAGGACGAGGCAATAATACTAACATTTCAGAAAGGAACAACTCCAGGAGGGTGGTGATGCCATTGTTAAGTGAAATATGAGTCAGAAAGCCCGGGACAATCAGCTCTGTGTGAAGCACACTCATGGGACGACCAAATGGAGGGGAACTGTAGCCAGAGAAAAGTGTAGGTTTGGACGGCAGGAGAGAGATCAAGGCTAGAATGTGTTCCCCAGTCCTCTCACAGATTTGATTTAATTCACACTGTGGGACTTGATGGGATTGTAGTGCTGGAGCCTACAAAGTGGGAAACGGCCCACACGTCTAAGGGACCCAAATTAGGAGAATTTGGAACAGAAGTACCGAAAAGCGAGGCCCCACAGATCAGGGAGTCCACCACTGCAGAAACCTTAAGAGAATGAGTGTAGGCGGGAGCCGGGTCTTGGGGCGACCTTAAGAAAACAGTCTCGCAGCCATGGAGGGGATACCAGATGCAGAGTTACAAGGAGTAAGGAATGGAGGGGCAAGGGGGGTGTGAGCACAACCTGAATGTTAAGTGTTTTTGGTGAAAGGCCAGATTGAGGCCCAGACAAGATTTAACCTTCAGCTCCTATTTCTGTCTCATCCACATCTCCTTTTATCCCCTTGTCACCTTTTGGCGAGCCACCACCCAGCAGACCGGACTGTGTCTCTCTGTGGGCTGCATAGCCAGCACTTAACTTCCCTGCTCTAAATAAAATCTACCTTGCTTTTTCCCCCTTTCAGGGAATCTGGGTAGCCGCTGACCATACACAACCCTCAAGGAGACTCACATCAACTTGAGGAAGGCGGCCTTTACCCTTCTACACAGGAGGAAACCGCGGCCAGAGAAGAGCAGGGCCGCCGGACTCCTGGCAGGCTGCCCGGCTGACTGCCATGTGGAGCCGGTCCTATTGAGTCAGTAGACCGACCCTGCTGTGCTTGAGTGCTGGCCCTGACTGGGCAAATGGTGTCCTTTTGCCTAGAAGCAGGGTGGGCAGTAGGTAAAGTCGTGATTCAGTCTCAATGGGACATTAGATTTTTGGGGTATTTTTGTTTTTTTTTAAATGTTGTTTTTTGTTTTTTGTTTTAAGATTTTTATTGGGGAAGGGGAACAGTGTGTACTTCCAGGACGTTTTTCCAAGTCAAGTTGTTGTCCTTTCAATCTTAGTTGTGGAGTCAGCTCAGCTCCAGGTCCAGTTGCCATTTTCTAGTTGCAGGGGGCTCAGCCCACCATCCCTTGCAGGAGTCCAACCCGCAACCTTGTGGTTGAGAGGACGCGCTCCAACCAACTGAGCCATCCGGGAGCTCAGCGGCAGCTCAGCTCAAGGTGCTGTGTTCAATCTTAGTTGCAGGGGGCGCTGCCCACCATCCCTTGTGGGACTCAAGGAATTGAACTGGCAACCTTTTGGTTGAGAGCCCACGCTCCAACCAACTGAGCCATCTGGAAGGCAGCTCAGCTCAAGGTGCTGTGTTCAATCTTAGTTGCAGGGGGTGGAGCCCACCATCCCTTGCGGGACTTGAGGAATTGAACTGGCAACCTTGTGGTTGAGAGCCCACTGGCTCATGTGGGAATCGAACCGGCAGCCTTCAGAGTTAGGAGCATGGAGCTCTAACCGCTTGAGCCACCGGGCCGGCCCCGGGACATTAGTTTTTCACTGTTCTCATAAAATCGTTTTATAACAGATACTGCTATGTTGGGACCACATAAGAAATTTGGATGAAATTACTTTGAGGAGATAATGAAAATCTGACAAAAGCAAAAAGAATAAATTTTTGACTTGTTTTTCCAGCAGTCCCAGATTTGAGGTAGTGTGGGCATCTTCTCTACAAAGTAGTCTGGTCTTGGTTCTCAGGCTGGAGCACGGGAGGCTCCCTGGTGCGCAGTGGGCTGCCCTGCTCCTGCAGCTGCGCCAAGGACTGTGTCAAAGCTTGTCATAAAGCAGAGGGGAGCTGTGGAGACCACAGTTTATCGCATTTTGACTCAAGTCTCTGCTTATCTCATCTGGGTGGCTGCTGAGAAAGCAAGACACTAAATGGAAAAGCATCAACAGGAATTTGATTGGTCGGGATTTACAACTACTTCACACTATAGACACAGGCAGTTAATTACTGGCTTAGTGACAAGGAAAAAATTATAGAGAAGAAACCACTTCCACTTTCATAATTCAACACAAATGCAAATATGCCCAACATTGAAACTTCACAGAAAGCAATTAATGAGCAGCCAACTAGCTGTACATACTCATAGCCATCTTAGGTCAATGTCCACATCACTTCAGGGCCGAACGCCTGCAAAAGGACCTAAGAGTCTCAACTGGGAATGGCTTTAGGAAGGAGAGGTTTGGGGTACTCGAGAAAACCTGGAATCAAAACGAATTGTCCAGTGGGAAAGGGGCCAACTTTTATTAATGAGGTGAGAGGACATAGTGAGGAATTATAAACTGGGATTCAAATTAATTTAATCCTAATCTGGGGCCTGGGCAGGTTATTGAACTGCTCTGTGCCTCAGTTTCTCTAATGTGCACATCCTGGGTATCATTTTACCTAAATGACTGGCTCAGGAGCACAAGTGATTTTTTTCTGATCTGTTTGCAAGTGGGAGTGCAAAAAGATTTTGATGAGTACAAGTCACAAGTAAAATAGTAAAATCTTATACAGTTGCTTTCTTGAATTTCTCTTTTAGACTCCAAAATGTATCTCTTGGGCCTGTGACATTTTTGCAGCCATTCTATTATAAGTTACCTAGCCTACCTGACAGGTCTCATGGCAGGTTCCCGGAGTATGGAGTTCTGCGGACGTGGGCCCCAGACAGCATTCGTATATGACACACTTGATGCATTTTGACTGTGTCTGTCACAGCACTGAGTGCGTATGGGGCTCGGGTCTAGCAGCAGGTCAGGCCCTGTCCTCCAGGCAGGTCCAGGACTGAGGTGAGGCAGTCAGTCTTCTCAGCGCGAGCTGGGACCAGACACTGGCATGAGTGTAGGCTCTGCCTTTGCCTGCTCTCCTCTCCCCCACTGGTGGTTGTGCTTTTGTGTAACGTGACAGGACAGCACAGTCGGTGCGTGTGTGTGTGATCTTCAGTGTCTCTCGTCCTGCAGTTTACTGCCCACAGAATACATCTCTGAAGCCTTCAGAGGCCTGAAAGCTACTGTGTGAGGTGGAGAGGAGAAGCCTCACTGAGGAGGCTGGGTCAGCTGGACCCAAAAGGGAGAATAAAAGCTAATGGAACATATTTTTGAAGAGTCCTGTATTCTGTAATTATTGCTTTCTATGGGGAAAGGAGAGAAAATTGAATGGAATGATGAAGAGCAGTGTCGTTTCCTATGGTTTTGTGCAGCAAAACCGCTGAGCCCCCAGGCAGCCTGGGCTTGGTGGACAGACTGCGTTGTTCAGACTTTCCTCGCGTGTGCAGCCGTGTCACGAGTGTAATGACTCAGACTTGTGGGCCACTGCGCCTTTCCTTTCCCTCCATCTCCTCAGACTATATTCCAGCCATTGGGGTCAGAAGCGCCATGGCTGCCCAGGGTTCCGTCTCAGTGTTTTGCACAGACACGTTCAGCATGTATGTGTGCCTTGGTCCGTGCTAGGCCTAAAATACAGACATCCACCCTAAAACAGACAAAACGTGATCACTGTAACAACGGGGTGCACAGTACAGAAGAAATGCAGAAAGTCGGTGTGGGGTGCTGAGCTCTTTCTCTCGTGGACAGAAACGACATGAGAAGGGCTTTGAAAGAACAAGTAGGAATCTCTCAGGCAGATGAGCAATGAAAAGCGGCCCTGGCAGAGGCCCCTGGAAGACGGGCTGGCACAAGCAGGAAGGTGAGAAGTGAGATGGAAGGGAGACCAGGCCTTCATCCTGTGCAGATAATGGAGAGTGACTAGGAAGGTTACACAGACAAGCGGTGTCCAGTTTTTTTGAAAGGTGACTCTGGTGGCCATGTGGAAGGTTATTGGAAGGGACTCACAGTAGGGCAGGGAGGCTGGCTGGAAATACTGTGTAGTGGTCCAGGCAAGTGACAACAGGACCAATAGAGATGGAGGAGCGACGATAATGTGAAAGTTACTGGGGGAGAAATCAATAGAGGTTGGTAATTATTTTTATGTAGGGAGCGGAGATTAAGGAGAAATCCAGAGTAAATTTGATTTCTCATCCAGGTCAGGACAGACAGCAGCACCATTTACCAATGGAGAGAACAGGGCTTTGTGGGAAGAAGCATTCAGGTTTGGTCATGTTGAGTCTAAGGCATTGATGGGATGGGGCGAAACCAGATAGGCCGTGCATAGATGAGTCCATCCCAGGACAAGCCTGGTCATAGATGTAGGTGTGGCAGTGGGCAGCATGTCAAGCCATCGTCCTGCTGAAGGGAGACGATGAGAAAGAGGACAGAGCAGACCCTCAATACCAGCTTTTCAGGGAGCCCTTTCAGAAGCCAGTAAAGAAGAATGGGTAATACCACTCAGTTCAACAACTGGTTAATTCCATCCTGTCTTGCCAAATATCCACCTCTCCTCTACCTCCCTACCTGTTGCCTTAAACTAAATGTCTGTTGCACTCCCCAGGCTGGAAAGGGCAGTAAGATTTGCATCTCCAGGCCTTGCGGGCCCTGGGAAAGGGCCAGGCCGTCACACATAGTACTGTTCTGTCTTTCCAGGCTACGCATGGCTCACTGCACTCAGCGCCTCCCAGTCTGGTTTTCTAGTTAGCTGTCCAGGTTGAGATTATTATTATAAACATAAATGCTCTCTAATGGCAAATTTCCCTCAAACATGCAGACCAGCTGCCATGAATGACACAGAAAACCAGCCTCTGTACTGAAACGAACGTTTGGGATGGAACTTTCCAGGTTGTGTCTGAGGAATCACTGGAAAGCTGTTTCCCCACGAAGGTCAGGCCTGTGTAACAATCTCTGTGCTTTGACCTACACCTGAGGTCTCAGGGGAGGGCAACTTGGCTCTGATTCTGGAAGCACGTGTTTGTTCCATTTTCCCTCAGATGGACCCTCACCCCTCTCTATTGGGGCTCTGTCCAGATTGCTTCAGGATGCCATGTCCTATGACTTGGAGGTGCTGAGCGGCCACCCGATACTCGTCTGAGTGCTCAGTTGATACGTAGCAACATTTCTCCTGCCCCTTCTTTGTTCTCACTCATTTTAACTCAGATAAGCACTCGGTTTCCTCTCAAGCCTGTGTTTTTGTGACCATGCCTCATCCATGTTGGTGGGTGTGTAACCCATGTTGCTGGGTGTGTAACCCAGTTTAGTGTCCTCTGGTGTCCTCTGGAGAAGGCGCTCAGGAAGGAAGGGTGGGTGCCTTGTGAGTAGGCACGTGGGCAAGGGTTGCTGTGCCCAGAATAGGCATTTTTCACGTGAAGTTCCCTTTGCATGAGTTTGGCATTGTCACCTTCTTGGAACCAAACACTTGTCCAGAAAGAGGACCCATGGCACATTTTACAAGATTCAACCTTCACCAGCCTACTTTTGTTCTCTTGCTACAGTTTACATGTAAATGACTCGGGTGTGGATATTGCAGCCCCCTCTGGTGGCCCTGTGGCTCAGGCTGTCATAGCGTTTTTCTTCCCATTCAGAAAATGTTGACAGTCCAGAATCTGATCAAATTGGCAGCATTTTAAACAGGTTTTCATACATAGTCAAAACAAATATGAGGTGATTTTTCCCTTTCAAAAGGGGAATCTTACATGAAGATATAGGACCATTCCACCTCCAGTTTTGTTCCAATTTCAAAATTTTGGGGAGCCTAAGAAATCATTCTTCTTGAGGAGTAGAATCTTTCTTTAGAGTCTTCCAGTTCAGGACAGCTACCCTTTGTAAGGAAGGAATGTGAATTCCTTTCAAGAAAGATAAATGAAAATGGGAGGCTAAGAAGTTACTTTGTTCCCAGGTAGAGAAAATACTGGGTAAAAGAAGAAGGAAAAAACAACCAGCAGGAAGAACCCTGTCCATTTGTTCTGGAAAGAGTGGCCTGTTTTCTGAAATAACTTTTGGAACTAGAAATTTATTAACTGAAGTCAGATTATTTTTTTTAACTAAAGGAATCAAGTTATTAGTAATTTGAAAAATGGCTGCTATGTGGTACATAGAGTAATACAATACCCTTACCTAGATCAACGTCATTGCACACTCCATAGTGAAGATTTATGAGAGCCATATCATGTGACATCCCGTTATGGAAATCTACATACTGGGATTGTATTTTGCTTGTAACTTTCCGTGGTTATGTACCAATTAAAAGTCCTAGTATTTTGTGTCCCTCTTTCTCACTCCAGTCTTCTCCCTTTTTCCTTTGCCCTTAAAACTAGAGTGACCGTCATTCTTCAGCCTTTCTACACATTGTAAGGTGAAGAGGTAAGGAAGTGTCACCTCCCCAAGCCATGTAGGTGGCCCGCTGTTCTTTAGAGCATCCAAAATGGCTGAACAATTTATCATTTCTTCTTCATAAATCACTTTGAACCTTTATCTCAAGTTGATCTGTGAAGCTAAAAATAAATTCTTGTTGTAGTATCCATGTTCTTATCTACTCACAAAACTCTGGGGAATCTTATAAAAGTGTGTGTGTGTGTGTGTGTGTGTGTACAATTAGAATATCGCAGAATAGTAGTTATAATTAAAATATCTTCTTATTTTTTAAATTTATTTGGGTGATGTTCGTTAGTAAAATTATATAGCTTTCAAGTGTACGTTTCTATATCATCTCTATATCACATTGTGTGTTTACCACCCAGTGTCAGTTCTCCTTTTGTCACCATATATTTGACCCCGTGTACCCTGTTCTACCATCCTCCCTTCCCCTTTCCCTCTGATAACCACTAAACTGTTGTTTGTCTATGCGTTTTTACTTGTTTGTTTGTCTTATTCATTTGTTGCTTTCAATTTTATACCCCACATATGAATGAAATCATGTGGCTCTTGACTTTTTCTGTCTGACTTATTTTGCTTAGCATAATAATCTCAGCATCCATCCATGTTGTCACAAATGGCAGTATTTCATCTTTTCTTATGGCAGAATAGTGTTCCATTGTATATACCACATCTTTTTTATCCAATCATCTATTGAAGGACACTTTGGTTGTTTCCATGTCTTGGCCACCATAAGTAAAGCTGCAGTGAACATCAGAGCACATATATCTTTACAAATAAATGTTTTCAGATTTTTTGGGTAGATACCCAGGAGAGGGATTGCTGGGTCATATGGTAATTTATTCTTAATTTTTTTGAGGAACCTCCACACCTCCTTCCATAGCAGCTGCACCAGTCTGCATTCCCACCAACAGTATATGAGGAGGGTTCCTTTTTCTCCACAGCCTCTCCAACACTTGTTACTATTTGTCTTGTTGATGATAGCCATTCTGACTGGGGTGAGGTGATATCTCATTGTGGTTTTTATTTGCACTTCTCTGCTTCTAAAGTCAAACCAGAAGGTGGCAAGTTTTTTTTTTTCAGTGCAACTTGACATAGTGGAAACTATAGCTTGGTCAAACAGTTCTCTCTCTCTCTCTGAACCTTAGGCTGGTCTGTGTTGGATCAGAACACACTGCTGGTCATGACTTGTTGTCAGGGCTGGCCTGGCCTGGAGGTATCGAACTTTAGCTTCTCTCTACCAGAGTCAGAGAGCCTCACTACTGGGACAAGTAGCTCTCAGGACTCAAAAGAAATATGCATTTTTCTGCCTTGCTCTCTTTCTTTGAAAAAATATAAGGATTCTATAATATTGCATCACTTTGAACATTTGCAAGTTGTTACTTGTTTTAATCATTTTTCATGTTACATTTGTGCATCTTTGAGAGTTACAGATATACTCTACATACTTAATCTCATTTAATCCTCACCACTGCCCTAGGAAGTAGGTTTCAATATTCTTTATATTGTCTCCTTTATTAGGGAGACTGAGACCCTGAGAAATGAAGTGAAATGCCCAAGGTTACACAGCTCTGGGCGAGGCTAAATCCCAGGCCTCCCAAGTCCGTGGTGAGTGTCCTTTCTGTAACATGATAGCTAGAGTGAACTACACAATCTCACTCAGCCAAACTCAGTGGTATTTGACTGACTTTCCAAAGACTGAGGAGCTGGACCTTCGAACTTTAACTCCAGCAGGCAATGTGATCATTGAGCAAATTATTAAAACTAGAAATGGGGTTAATGGTACCATGTCTTGGATCTAACTCCACACAACTAAATGATGATTAGTACAGGCTTTTTAATACCTAGTGACACATAAACATGAACTACGGTCAACAATACAGTATAGAAAGAATTCATATTGTGATTTAAGAGCATTGAAGATAGATGTTATACAGCATGTGCTGAGACTTGGAGAGTTTTCCAAAGATAATATTTTCTGAAAAATACATGTTTGAACTTGAACCCAGCCTGGGGTTGTCTATTTCAAGACCAGAAGTTTGCTTAAAGAAGAAATGTTTATTATGCCCTCAAACTTAGATACATGGTAGAAGACTTGCAGAAACTTGTTTTCAGAAAGAGATTTTTGTGGCATTGATCAAGTCTCTAACTATAATAAATATGTGTAAGTACAGTAATTAAGAGAGGGGTCCTCTCCTCCCAAAGACCTTTGCCTTTGGTCTTTTATTTGTTTATTCTTTTTAATAACTGTTTGAATGAAAATCAGAGCATGGTGCTTCTCACAACTGGGGACCCATCAGCAACCTCCCAAGAATATGTGAATTTTTCTCTTTAAATGAAAATGACTAGAAAGTCCTTTCTAAAATGTGCTTCTTTTCTGAACTACTGCAGTAAGTGGGCCGCCCATGCGAGCATGCAGGCAGAGCGCCTGTGGCTGTGCTGACTGTGGCACACAGGCGCCTCCTCCCAGGAGGGAGCGTGCAACATGTGTCCATTTGAAATGACATTAGAACTAATACTACCACTTACTCACATCTTTGTTTTTTTTCCCTTTTCTCTTTCCTTTTTTTCGTTAAATTTTTTAAATTAAATTTATTGGGGTGACAGTAGTCTAGCAGGAATATATTTCTTTTATATACATGTTCAATGCAGTAATTTTTATTTTAAAATATCATTGAACACACAGATGAGACCTCAAATTACCTCTAGAACCTGTGAAAACATGTAACTTCCATTTTAAAAAGCTTAGGGGCTTTTTTATCGGAAAGCTTAGTTTCAATTGACACTAGAAAGTAGAGAGAACAGTATGTGATAAGACTAAGGAAGAAGGGTGATTGCTTACTATGGATTTAAGTTGGAGAATTCCAGAGTAATAGAGGTGGATAAGGTTAGTGCTAGGGAAAAAAAAAAACAAGAAAGAAAAAAATTAGGAAATGTGTCCCTCAGTTACCACGGTTGTGGGGGAGCTGTCCTGACCAGGTTCTTTCGGTCTGTGAATGAGTGTTGGAGGCTGGGTCTTCTGTTGCAGTTTCTCCAGACCATGTCAGGATAATCCATTTAGGGGTGATTTTTTTTTTTTTTTTTTTTTTTTAGCTTTCCTAACCCTTTAAGAAATACAGTAGTTGTTTTAGTATATAGAACTCTTGGCTAATGTTTTTGATCAAAAACTTCCTTTTTCCAAAACCACTTAATAAAGTTCTTTTTCAAAGAAAGGCCTTATTGACTGAATATTGGACCTTAAATGACGTCTGTGAAGAGAAAACATAAACTCAGAATCCTGCCATTGAAATGCTGGTTTCGCTCTGATAGGTCAGATCGGCGATTCCCTCAGACCTTTATGTCCACGTTGCCAGGGAACCGTGAGTGCCTGACTTGTAACTATTACAGTGACATTCATTGGAAAGTTAGGAAGACCCACAGTCTGGCCAGTCGTGTGTCACTGTCCTGACTGGTGATAAAACAAGGACTCTTGGCCTACTTTCTGAGCCATTTATTGAGCTGCTGTGTTAAGTGTTAGCTGTAAACCTCCATAGGAAGTAGGTGAAAAAATACTTTTTGTTCTGTTTTTTAGATGATGTGCAAGCAGGATAGTGGAAAGAGCTTTGGTGTTAGATAGACTTAGGTTTGCAAACTGGTGGCCCTAGCTGCCTTTTTTTGTTTTTTTATTCTTAGATCCCCAGCCTCCTCTGAAGGGGGGGGGGGTTGGGTGAGCACTGGGAATCATATCCACAGTGCTAGCCTGTGGGTGGTCTGAGAAGTGGTGCTGCCGCTGGGCCTGCCGCTCAGCACAGGACTCCCCAGCCCCTGGAGACCTCACTGTAGTGCTGTCTGTCCCTAAGCAGGCCTCCCCAGTGACCCCTCCGTTAGACATGAGAAGCCCTCTCCTGAAAGTGTGCAACCTAAGCTGTGTTCCTTGCTTTCTTCTTTCAGATCTGTAAGAGCAAAGCCAAAGAATCACAGCAGTACTATCATAGCTTGGCTGTTCGGCAGAGTCTGGCTGTCCATTTTAACATCCAGCAGGACTGTGGTCATTTCCTTGCCGAAGTCCCTAAGCGTCTGCTGCCCTGGGAGGGTCCTGATGCCCCGGAAGAGGAAGAGGATGAAAGTCAAGAGAATGAAGAGGCCGTGAGAGGAGACACTGATGGGGAAAGCGCAGAGCCCTGCTCTGAAGCCGAGTCAGCCCAGAAGGAGCGCCCGGCAGCCCTCGGCGGGATGCAGAGGAGCCACGTTGTGGTCATCACCAGGGAGGTCCCCCACCTCACTGTGGCTGATTTTGTGCGGGACTCCCTGGCCCAACATGGGAGGAGCCCCGACTTATACGAGAGGCAAGTGTGTCTGCTGCTCTTACAGCTGTGCTCTGGCCTTGAGCACCTGAAGCCCTACCACGTCACTCACTGCGATCTCCGTCTGGAGAACCTGCTGCTGGTCCACTACCAGCCTGGGGGTGCAGGCCAGGGCCTCGGGCCTGCAGAGCCCCGCCCTGCCTCCTCTCGCCCCACGAGGCTCATCGTAAGCAACTTCTCTCAGGCCAAGCAGAAGAGCCACCTGCTGGAGACTGACATCCTCCGGGACCAGTCCCGCCTCGCCCCCGAGATCGTCACGGCAACCCAGTACAGGAAGTGTGACGAGTTCCAAACGGGCATCCTCATCTACGAGCTGTTGCACCTGCCCAACCCGTTTGACGAGAGCCCAGAGCTGAAGGAGAAGGAGTACACGCGAGCAGACCTGCCTCGCATCCCACTCCGCTCCCCCTACTCCTGGGGCCTGCAGCAGCTGGCTGGCTGCCTCCTGAACCCCAACCCCTCCGAGAGGATCCTCATTTCCGAGGCCAGAGGCATCCTGCAGTGTCTGCTCTGGGGCCCCCGGGAAGACCTCTTCCAGACGTTGAGCACTGCCCCCAGCCCAGGGCAGAGGAATGCCCTACTCCAGCACTGGCTGGACATCAGGCGGACACTGCTCCTGATCAAGTTTGCGGAGAAGTCCTTGGACAGGGAGGGTGGGGTCAGCCTTGAGGACTGGCTCTGTGCTCAGTATTTGGCTTTTGCCACTCCAGACTCCCTCAGCTGCATTGTGAAGATCCTGCAACACCGTTAATGCATCCTGGGCACGTGCGCTTTTCCTTCACTGTCATCGTATTCAAATTACCCACACGCTTCCCCGGCCTCGAAGTCATGGAATTCAAGGAAAGGAGAGTCAGACCGTCCATCCATGTCCACGAACCAAGGCGGCCACTCAGAAAGGTATCCACAGCTCCAAATCAAGTGACCAGCTGAGTGTCTTATCTTTACAGAAACTCAACTGCACAAGGGTCCAGCTGCCTTCCACTGGAGCACCTTTCACCCGCATTGTCCCACAAATGCAGATTAAACAAAAAAAGAACATTTTTGAAGGGATTGCTCCTTTGGTATGAACTCAGTGTCCAGTTCCTCCATAATTCTGAATTCTACTTGCCTTTTTAACACCAAGTATTTATTCTCACTAGCAATAGATAGATTTAACCAATTCTTACCGTCATCCACTAAGCTCTCACAACAGACTTTCTCCCTCTGTTACCAGGCAGAACTGCCATCCTTAGCGTCAGCCCAGTTTGGGCTCCAGGGATGATACTCTCAGCTGCAGCACCTAGCGCAAGGACAAGCAGCAGCCATCCCTTGGTCGCAGACCCCTTTTCGTTTCTGTTATCGATAAGTGGGTGGCTGCATGAGGATGGCCCTAACTGTCCCCTCTGCTGCCACTGCCCAGTTCTCCTTCACCTCTGCTCTGTCCCCACTTGCCAACGAAGTTTGACTTTATCGGCCACTTGTGGCCTCTTACAGAGCTGGCCCGTAGGGGTATGTGTCACCAATGCCTCAGCAGGCTGGAGTGCAGTTCAGATCTTATAAATCGCTGCCAGTCTACAGGAGATGACTTTCCTGCATGTGCAATTCTCTAGAAACCATGATGGCAGCAGTTTAAAGTACGGTTCTTTGATTTCTGTCAGAGTTGGCAGCCAGGGCTGCTGGTACCCAGATCACAGTTTTCCCCGAGCAGTCACTGGCCAGCTTCCTTCTGTTATAACCCAGTTAACTAGTCTGCCAAGTGTGTCGACATCGGCCCTGAATGATCTCTTTAGAGGGCATGGCACAGATGGGTATTAGGGTGGCGGGAGGCAGGCGAGGGGGAGGCCACCGACGCGGCTGCTGACCTTGCTGGAGAGACGCCTCCCGCGGCACTGGCAGTGCTCCCCATGATTCTGAAGTGGCCTTGAGGACAGTTCCCAGGGGATCTGGGATGCTGAGCTGAGTGGCTGAGGACTGCTCACCGTGTGTGAGGGCTGTGCTCCGGTCCTATGGGTATATGTGCAATCTTTATGTACTTTTAGCTGTGTATTACAGTGTTTTATGTTGCAACTTCACCTGAAGCAACGTCCCCAGAAGTCCTCCCCTCTTCCCTTGGCACATATTTGCTCTAAGAGACAACTGTCCCTTCCACAGGGGTATGTGAGTATATGCGTCCTTGTTTTGTTCAAAGCTGTGAGTATCTGTTTACTTCAACACTGAAATCCCAAGAGTCACTCGGACAGTATGAGTGTGTGTCCACGAGTGTGCCCATATGTGTGCACGTGTGTGCTGGAGTTCGAGGCCAGGCCTTGGAGGAACAACCTGTGGCAGGGTCGATAGAATGTTGTCTGCACCTGGCCAGGGAGGGAGCCCTGGGCCCTCGGTCGACCAGCACAGAGGTTCTTAACCAAGACTGACGGTGCAGTGTGGCTTAGTTCGCACATTAATGGCCTTTGGAAATTTCTAAACTTTTAACATTTTTAACAGCCTTTCATGTGATCCACCTGTATCAAAGAGGATCAAGAAAGGAAAAGAATGTATTTTATTGTGCTTTTTTCCTTTTTTTTTAAAGAGACTGGCCAGCAGTCCAAGACTCCCAAGGGAGAGAGTTGTGTGGGCCACAAAGAGGGTTACCTCCCCTGGCCAAAGTGCAGGGCTCTGCCCCTAGGAATGCCACAGAGCAGCCAGCATCCTCTCTCAGTGTCCTGAGCATGGCTGCTCCTCACCTGACGGACTGGGGTGTGGCCCCCTCAGCCAGCCCCTGTGCACATGGCTCCTCGCCTGGTTATACAGTGACGCAGCGCACGCACCCCTGACCGTGTCAGCAGCACGCCCCGTGGCAGCCCTGCCTCACTCCCCGACGGCGCTGCCTCAGTGTCACTCCGTGCCTTGCCCATGTGAATTTGTTGACTATTTAATGAGGTTTCATATTTAATGAAGAAAGTTCCCTAGTCCCTCTGTTTGTTCTCTAAGTATTCTTTGTCTTTCTTTCCATTTTTCTTCTGTTTTGACTTGGATCTAGCCTCCTTCATTTTAACTCTAGTACTGTTACCAGGTACCCTCTACAACTGTTATCTTACAGCACTGGTAACCAAGCCCCTCTTCTGATATGGTCAGTGCCATTTTTACCTTCAGATTTGTGAAGGGCAAAAGACAAATGCCAACTAGTAGTAGAAGGGCCTCAGGCTTCCCAGAGACGGGGCTAGATTAATATTTCCTGAGTGTTGGTGAAAAATGTGAGGCAGAGAGGGAGAGGGTGTTACAGGTTAGAGCAGAATGGATGAAACAACTGTCTAGGCAAGAGGACTACATCACATGGTCCTCAGACTTTTCCCAAAAGAATGCAATTCAGTTAATCTCATAGTATCACAAATATATATATATTTTTACATTTCCATTTGAATTATAGTAGGAACTTTAAATTCATCAACTAGAAAGAAACCCTACCCTGAGACACAGGCAGACAGGCATATATGTACATGAGTTTTGGATTGTGACTGGTATAGCACTTTAAGTTTTCTTAAGTAACTTCAAGTTACTGTCTTTAATATTGATTGGAAGTTTTTCTTTTCTATTGAAGTCTGTACTGTAGATTCTTCCATATTGAGAATCTGAACAATTAAGCCGCTATTGGAACTTTTCCTTAAGCCACACGAGCAAGAACAGTCTCTCCGGCACATCCAGGTGCTGGAGAAACAGGACAATGGCTGAGTAGCCAAGACTGAGACCGAACGTACAGTGGAGTGTGTTCCACAGAGGCCCAGGACTGGGAGGGGCCTCCCTGCTAGCCTGCGGGGACCCCCTTTGGTATATGTATGCTGACTGGTGCCCAGACACCTGTTCATGAAGAGTAACCGCAGGATGGGAAAGAGCACTTGTAATCTGGGGAGTCAGCAATGAAAGAATTAGGAATGGAGTCCACAACCCCAGGCTAGGTTAGAATTGGAAGCCAGGAGTGTGGCAGTGGGTCTCCAGTTTCGCCCTTTGAGGAGGAACTGGGTGAGGTACAGAAGGGAGCACAAGAACCCACAGGACTGAACTGGGGACTAAAAGGAAAATGTATTTGTTAGGATTTTAAGAGTCTGAGTACATTTCAATGTCAGGTTAAATGGGGGCCAGTTTTGCTTCCAAACTCAGAATAAATTTGTGAATATGGAAAACTAAGCCAAGAGATTTAAGCCTCTAGAAATGTTAATGATATTCCTGGGAGTAAAACTACCTAAAATTGTATTTTAAAGTTTCTAACATAAAATTTCCATGAAAGATCTTTGGGACCTACTAAATAGTAGGGAATAGAAAGATTGCACTCACCTTCCATAATTTGTATGAAAAATATTTTGGTGCTGGGAAGTAATCTGACATGGTTTTGCTGGTAACCTGCAACTAGGATTTTCCCCTGGATTTTACCAGCAGTGATCTGAAAAAAATATAGGCTAGTCCTGGAAACGGGGGGTGGATTTAGAATACTGCACTATATTCCAAATGATTCTAGATGTATAAATACAGTATGAACATATGTGGGGATGGGGAGAGGAGTTTGACTCTCTAGGCCAACTCTGACATGTTTTTATTCCCCTGACTATTTGCTAAGGATTGAAAATCCTGGATCAGCCTCCTGAGTAAACAGGCTGCCCACGAAAGCAGGCTGTCAGTCTCAGCTCCCGGGAACTCATGCTCTCAGGTCCACCGTGCTGTGCAGCTGGCGGGGCGGCGCCAGTAGTGGGATTCCGTGGACCAAAATGAGGCTGTAGGGAAGCTGAAGACCTGCATGCCCCTAGGCAGAGATTATGCCAAAGAAGACAAGCCTTTTGTCCCGATGCTTCTAAGGTGATGAGGTTGTGGCAGATGCAATGGGAGGAGAACTCACATACATTCCACGTCAACTATTTGGCTAATAAAATAGTACATCCTCAAAACGTGTGTGTGTGTGTGTGTGTGTGTGTGTGTGTATATATATATATATATATATATATATATATATATGTATATATACTTTTTTTTTTTAACAAGTCCATTTTGTGTTTTAGGGGAAAAAAGATGATGATGATGATGACGACGATGAAAACCTTAGCAGATTGTAAAGTTCTCCAGGACTTAAGTAGAACAATCTATTCCCTCTCCCCTTGTCATAACTTCAGCTTGGGAGCGTCATGTCCATAGGATACTGAGGGCTGAGGGTTATGGTTTTTTTTAAGAGATGTGGTAGTTTCAGATTTGTTTGAAGAACTCTTGGGAAATTTCTTAACAAAATGTAATCATTTTTATAAATCTTCCAACACAGGTGTTTACACTCATCATCACCATCATTTAATGTTTTAAGTGCCCAGAATGTACAAGGTGCTGTACAGCTGCTAAGCACACCCTCTGCGGCTATTTGAAACTAGAGTATGTTTTTGTATCAGGTATTTTAGGAGCTTCCCCACCTGGTGGGCTCCCAATGCCTGCGTTCCAGACAGCCCCGTTACATGTTTCCTGCCCGGGAGAGCTTCTTGCCTCCCTCACCACTATGTTTTCTTTAAGTCAAGAAAGTTTCAGGGAATCAAAAGAGGTCAGAAATTTTTTTAACCTAGCAGAAGTACAGAGTCATATATTTTGCTACGAATATTATTGTATTATGGAAAATTCACATTGCCCTTCCAGTGTGTGGAAAGTGCGTGTGTCTGTACTTATGGTAACTTGAATGTTGCACCAGTCCTAGGCTTTCAGGGCAGCATTTTTGAAAGATAAACCACACTGCTTCAGAAAACTTACTCCAAATACTACTTGGTTATCCCTTCCCTTACCAGGGTTAAAAAGTGTGTGTGTGGACAGGCTGGGGTGGGATTTTCTGTGATACGCAGGGCATTTTGGCATGAGATCAGGGCAGAAGGAGATATTATCCTTCCTGGTGATGTGGACCGTGGCAGTCCTCATTCCAATCTCTCTAATTCCCCGTGGCTCTGCTCACACTTTATAGTTGAAAATGTTTCTCTTGCTCATTCCTGAAGCTTCACCTCTGTACCTACATACTTTAGCATTGTAAATCTACCAGTGAAAGGTCCCCTCTGTCACCAGGTGGCGCCACCCTTTGGTTTGCTGTGGTACTTTGCTGTGTTCTCTGTGGCATCATGTTACTGTGTAAATAAATTCGTTTTAAAATACACTAAAAACCAGACAAGCGCTATCCTTTCGATGCCACTCCCGTACTGACATGCTGGGGAGGGTTCGGTTGCAGACGAGGTCTTACCCCCGGATGCAGGCTCTCTTAGGTCCTCGTCCACTGCTGACCTGGACCGTACTTTCTGTTCGTTCCCTCCCTCGTCTGAGAAATCTGGGCCTGCACTGCAAAGTGAAGGCCGCCTACTTTACCGAGAGCGCAGAAGGCTGCAGGTTTGTTGTGTGGGATCGCCCCCTGGTGGCTGGCACCGGCTGTCCTTCCTGCGTGTTCCAGGCTCGGTGAGTTGGCTCTGGCTGACACCCAGTGGAAAGCTCAGAGCTGTGCAAGCTGCGTGAGCAGGGGCAGGCCTTGTTAAAGCATCATCTGCTACAGAATCTACGTGCCTTTTGTCTGTTCCTTAAGGGACAGTCACAGGGTCCTTACAAAGGCAGGCAAGCCAATTAATGTGGACACTTGAGTAGCAGAGAGGAGGCCACCTGGCTTAGGCAGAAAGAGTCAACAGTTGGCAGTGGTGGCAGCAGCTGCCACGTTATTAAAAGTAGAATGGATAAAAGTGCAAACATGTCAGCTCTAAATTTAGACCAGGTTTTAGAGCCCTAAGCCCCTTATATTGGATGTTGTTTCCAGCCCTGCGTTTGCTCCTCCCCACTGGCAAGCACTCTGGACTTTGCAGACATGGTATTTAAGACGTGTTCCAGGAAAGTGATTGCCAGACTCGAGTCTGGCAAATCAAAACTTCCGACGTCTGTGGGCCTCTGAGCTCTCTGTGTGTTGCCTGAGCCTGGGAGGAAAGGTCACCAGGAGAACCCGAGAGACAAGCCCCAAGGGACACAGGCTCTGGGGCTCGCTGGAGAGGAGCCTGGGAACCTGCCCTTCCTGGCTGTGAGCACAGCACGCTGGCTTCTGGGGGAAGGGATCGAAGAAAGGCAGGCAGTCGGGGCTGAGAGGTTACAAGGGCAGAGGTGGAGAGCACTGGACTTGGGTTGCTGGCACGTGCTGCTGGCATGAGTGGCCAACCCGAGGCCCTGAAGAGGCACAGTCCTGAATGATGGGACCAGTCCAGGGTGCCCTAGTCAGACTCCAGAGAAAAACCAAGTCTGTCCTTCCAATGGGATCCCCATGTCTTTTGGTATGACTGGATAGAAATCATCCTATTTCCCCTCTATCACTTTGTCCAGCATGGGATCCATTCCTGGGAATTCCATCAGAGGGTCCTTAGCCAAACGACTCTTTGTGACTCTGGCTTGTGCAGAGGTGATGGACCCTGACATTTGGATAGGTCCTTTGGCTTGCGCATGCCCTCTTAACCCAGGCCACAGAAAATGTGGGTCTTCCCTCCCTGAGTGAATTGGTAAGAAGAGCTCGTGCATGCCTGCTGCTCTGAGTGTGTGCCATCTGCTCCAGGAGCTCTACCTGCTCTCCGAGGCCTAGCAAATGCTGCTTCCTTTTAAGTGAGCCAGACTTCACTAGTGTCTTAGGAGCCAAGAGCTGCAGTTGGCAGGTCACAAGTTGTCATTAAGAGCAGCTCAAGGCAATTACAGCTGAAACTTAAATATTGGATTCATGCTGGGTGGGGGGCAGGAGGGAGTCAGTTGCCAAGATCCAATTCTCTCAAATTCACAAACCTCTGAGTGGAAACAGGCTGCCTGGCCACAACTCTTGATTTCCTGAAGATCCCAGATAAGAATCTAGGCACACACTCTGGGAGGCACATGCAAGCAACCATAAGGTAGAGCGGGGCTGGGAGAGATGCTGGACTCCTGGGGAATCTTTAAGGGGGTTTGGAAGTAGAGGGACTCTGCATCTGTCAAGGGGGCATGGCTCTCAGCTCTCTGTGGGTCAGTCACCTCTACCGCCCATCACCCACCAGCCCTTACCTGAACGGGAGTCCTGGAAGCAGGGATCAGAGGTCCAAGACCCTGAAAACCTCCAAGCCCGTGGCTCATCTTCCATTCTCCCTCTAACCCCAAATGCCTTTCCTCCCTGCACCACACTCTGTCAGGGACCCAGGGCATGTTTGAAATCACCCCAACCCCGCTGCCACAGCTTTCCAGGCCCTAGGCCCCTGGCCCTGCAGATGCCACCTAGTGGTGGGGACAGAACCCCACCTTGAAGCACTGGGCTCTGCAGGCCGATCTCCCTCGGGGACTGAGGCTTGGAACTGCTCAGCGTCTCCCACCTGCCCCTGGGCCTGCTCCAGAAGGTGAGGGCAGCCGTCCTTTCCCCAGCACCTGTGTGCAGCTGGCCTGGGCAGCGCACCAGGGAGCCCCAACCTCCAGCCGAGTGAGCACTCGCACTTACTGGATGGAGCACACCTCCCCTGTCTCACTCACCTCCACCAAATCCCACAAGAGGGCTCCATTCTGCCCATTTCTCACTCAAGTAATCAGAGCCCGAGTCTGAGCTGAGATCTGTGTGACTTCTAGCCTGCTCTCCTCCACCCCAACCTGCCACTTGTGTGTGGCCAGGACCCTGGAAGCCCTGTGGGTGCTCAGGAGACAGCTTCCTGGGAGTGGCTGTGGGGTCTCAAAAGAGACTACATGTGTTCTTTCCTTCTCAAATGCCATGTGCTGAAGACCCAGTGGTGGGCAAAGCCAGCAGGAGCCCTGTCCCAACTGTGGTAGGCAGCTGGAAGGGAGCAAGGGGCAAAGGTCCCACCCCTCTGCCATGTGCCTGGGGGATGGCTTAGTGAAATGGGACCAAGGTCTGGAAACAAACATTTATCCTGCAGACAAAGGCCTGTCGGAAGCTCACCCTGGGCCCAGGGGTGCCATAGAGCACTACATAGGCTGAAACCCTGACAGGTCAGGACCAGACAAGCCACCTGTGTCCCTCAGCACAACCCTGGGCTAGCCACATCCACTCCCTGTCTCCAGGAAACCAGAAACCTGGATTGAAGGGACCTTGAGCGATTTCCTAACCTCTGAACTCCACTCATCTGTGGGATGGGGCCTTGTCTGCCACCCCCTTCTAGGCAGGTATCTGGATGGATGATCGGTAAGGTAACATTTGTGCAAATGTTGTTAAAAAGCAGAGCACACCTGAAAGAAGCTGGGGAAGGGAGAACAGCATTTGCAGGTTTAGGTGAAACTGGTCATAGCCTGAGCAGAGTAACCTGAAGGAAAGGCTGTTGTCTGCACCCCTGGTTTGGCCCACTCGACCTCCAACTAACTTCAGGCCATTAATTCTGCCTTGCAAAGTGGGCAAGAGTCCCAGCCTGAGCACCTGGAAAAGGGGTCCCCTCAGAATGCCTGTGTCCCAGTGAGGTAGTCTCATCAGGGGTCTGTCTGAATGAGGCATCAAGGGACCTGCTGGAAGGACCAGGGAGGGGCAACAACATTGGATGCATTGGAGAAATGAGGGTGAAGGCATCGGTTTTCTCTAAAAAATCAGCTTAATTTTTCTCTTGAACCAGCTTAATTTTATCTTTACAACAATCCTGTCAGGTGCATTCTAGAATTATCCCCATTTTACCGATGAGAAAACAAGCCAGACAGGTATTGTGTGCCCTATGGTGAAATCAATCCTTTGATTCATGTTCATGCAAATATACACAAAACATGTACATATGCCTATAAATATGTACCGTACTCTGCAAAACGGCTTTTCTCACTTAACTCACTTAAGAGCTGACATCATGGCCATAGTACTTTTTAAAGGGCAGCTTCTCTCACTAAAAATGATAGTATTATATAACACACACATATGTAAATTGATTGTTCTTATTAGTTCTACTTCTCTAGGGACCCAGTCACATACTTGTAGAGGTGGCTAAACAATGTAATAGGAGAAACAAATTCTCCCAAAAACTTTAAAAGGAGATGCACAGATAGAGAGATGAGCCATCAGGTTGAGAAGAAAGATCACGTTGTCTTCTCAAATATTTTAATGAAATTTGAATAAAAAATCTCAATGGTCTTTGTTTGTTTGACCTTTACAAAATGGTTTTCAGAGTCACTTGGAAGAATGAATAGGTGAAAGAACCCCAGAAATTGTTGAAATTGAGAGGCTATTCAAGCATATGAGAAAGCTATAATCGGTAAAACAGTGTGATATAGGTATAAGGAAAAAAAAAGATCAATGTAGCAGAATAGGTAACTGTCAACAAGAGTTTGCTGCCACCAATCCAATGCCAACAGGAGTCCCCATCTGGGGTGCCGTAAAAAGAGAAACTTTATTAAGAGAAGGTTTGCAAACTGGGGAAATGCAGTTTCCTGTGGAAACTGATTATGTGCTCCCCTGAGGCAAAGGGGAGGCCTGGTTTTAGAGACAAAGTTCCCACCCCAATTTGATTGGTCTATCTCCATGCAAATGAGGAATCCAAATAGCACTGTCGTGATTGGTCAGAATTGCACATTCTGATTGGTCGTTATGAAGCTGCTTTGATTAGTCAGTAAAGATGTAAATGATATATAGCTGTGCAGTTCCAATTGGACAAAGCAGGTCTCAGCCCATTGGTCAAAATATGAATGCTTTACAAGGGTGGGCTCTGACGGAGCACAATGCAGGAGGAAAGCAGTGTGCACCAGAGACCTTCAGTAGCAATGGCTCCTAGACTCTGGGTATCATTGGGGCCCAGTTAACCACAAGGAGACCTTCTTGGCAGCTATATTCCTTCTTGAGGTCAACATAACCTAAAAACAAAACTTAATATCTAGAAAAATGTATATAAAAATAGTATAATACATCATTATATGGAAAGGAAAGAAAGTCTTATCCAATAAAATGTGCTGGTATAATTGGTGAACTATTTGGAAAGTAATCTGCACACTGTAAACCCAAATATTAATAAATCCAAACAAGATCAAACAAAGAATTACATGCCACAAAGGAAAGAAAAAAGACCAGAAATCCTAAGAACTAGAAAGAAAGTGCTAAGTCAATATCTATTTTATCACTTATTGATAAAGGACTTTTTAAGTTAAAAAGCAATGGAAAGCACCGGAAAGTTTCCCTTTCAATAAATTTGACTACGTAAAGATGATAAACCTTTGTCCACTGAAAACATTAAAAACAAAATTGAAAAGTAAATAACCAGCCAGGAAAACTATTTCAACAAATACAGCACACATAGGATTAAAATCCTTAGTTACAAAGAACTTATACAAGTCATTAAGGATCTAAAATGCCAGTAAGAGAGAGATGAGGAAACAAGTCACAGAAGAATCCAAATATTTAAAGTTTCTAGAAAGAAGAGAAATGAAAAACTGAGATGGCCTATCTAAAAACCATTTTAATAGCTTTTTCTGATTATAAAGGTAATACACATTTATGGCAGAAAATCTGGGAAATAAAATGGACCCACTCAGTCACTGTCTGGAAATGACCACCACTAACACTTGCTGTGTTGCCTGCAAGTGTTCCTTTTTCTTTTTTTAATTAGTATCATACGTTGGCATCCCATTTTCTGCCTATCAAATTAGCAAAGGCCTTTTTAAAGCTTACGCTGAATGCTGGTGACAGTGGATACAGCTCAGAAAGTGTAGGAGCAATTGAATTGGATGAGAAGGGGTTTAATTCATCCTGTCCTTTTTCTGAAGCCACAGCTTAGCGAGGTGTGGGGCAGGGTATGACCCCAGTAGACAGGGTGGATGTAGGGATTTCAGATCTCCAAGGTCAGAGCACTGGACTCACCAGGGAGCTTTTCAGAAGGACAGACTCTGGGACCCCACCCAAGTCCAGTGAATCAGCCCCCCCTCCCCAGGGCCCCTAGTTACTCTGAGCTGGCCAGGGGCCTCTCTGCCTGAGTCTGGCTGCCCAGGTGTGGGTCCAGGGTCTACCTCCAGGTAACCGTGTGTCCTCAGGCACTCTGAGACTTGGTTTCAATGGAGACTCCTACCTCCCAGGGTCATGGTGAGGATCAGAGGGCATAGTCCAGCCGTGTGTTTAGCCCATTCCTGGCAACAGTGCATGTTCAAATATTGTTAGTTCGAATGGACAAACTCAAGTGAGTATTTTCTTTCTGTTTTATAACTAAGGACCCATTAAGGGATTTTTGCTGAACAAAGGCACTGTGAATTCAAATACCTACCTCGAGAGAGCCAGAAAACTGCTTGTAGCTTTTAAATGGCAGTTTCTCTAGCTTTCCAAATGTCTCCTGGCTGACTGTCAGAAAGCCCTGCTAACAGTCCTTTCTCTGAACACCTCCTACCTGCCCAGGTGACACAGCACGTTTGGGGGCAGAAATGAGCCTAGGCCCCCAAATCCGAGCCTGCCCCTTAAATCCCTACTCAATCTTGATCCTTCAATGGGGGTATACCAGGCCCAGTAATGAGCTGATGAAAGGGAAGGGGGGCTGCGGTGGGCAGTGGGCGTAACATGAAGGCAGCTATGGGTGGCACCTGCGGCTCTGGCAGAGCATGCTTGCTCATTAGAGGGTCACTGTGTTCTCCCTTGACATAGGCTTGGCCCTGAGCCTCACCTGCTGTCCTCGCACCTCCTCCAGCCAGCCTGTCAGCTCTCCTCAGGACACTGTGCCTTTGCATAATAAATACTCCAGTCAAATGAACTTTATTTTTGGGAAAATCATTAAACTACTGTTGTGGAAACATTTTAATTGAATTAGATTGTTTTCTGATTGTAACAAATGTTAATTAATTGAGTAGGCCCGGGTCCTTGGATGTAGCTGGCTTCTCTTGGTGTAATTAGGTGGAGAATAGGGACTTTTTTTTTTTTTTTTTTTTTTGCCCTAAGTCTGTGGTTTAAATTTCTCTTTTGTGCTAGTAAAGTGGTCAGGCGAGTGCAAGGAGCAGGTAATTTCTTGTATCTGAACTTGAACTGCCTGTTTCGTGCACAGAGCCAAGCACAGGCCCTGCTGGCCTCACTGGGGCATGACCCAGTTCTCTCACCTTGGCTTCATGAGGACTCTCCGTTTCTCTTGGGAAAAGAAAGAAGTTTTAAGTTGCAAGTATTCCGTTGTTTTCTGAGAATACTAGTCAGCAGTGGCTGATTTCTGTGGAACAGCTGACCAGAGAGATAGCTGGTCTGCAGGCAGCTGAGACCCTGAGCCCAGTGCCCACACCTGGAGCCAGCAGGCGGGCAGTTACACACTCAGAAAAGCTAAGGTCCTGTAGAGATGTGGAAACTGCGGCCTGAGGGGGAAGGGGCATGACCAAGGCGACAACGTGGCCCTAGCGCCGTCACATCTACAGCCCCAGGAGCCTTGACTAGTAACAAATTCAGTTTGATTCAACCAAAACTGACATGAGCCAGCTCCTGGGTTAGGAGTGAAGGTGAACATAGATCCAAAGGCCTCGAGGGCAACATAAAAGGCAATGTAAGGGTCCAGGAGTATTGCTGTGGAGAAGGACAGTCTGGGAAGCCTTCAAGAGGAGGTGTGTCTGCACTGGGTTTTGAAGCACAGATAGGAGTTTGCCAGGTAGCCAAAGTGTGGAGAAGGGCACTCCGGACAGAGGCAACAGTATATGCGAAGCCAAGTTTGTTCTGGCAAACATGAGAGCCACAGGAGACTCTCAGAGGAGGACATGTTCAGATTTGTACTATAGGAAAGATCCCTCTGGCTGCTGCTGCAGTAGAGAGGATCCAGAGTGGGAATCTGGAGGTAGGGAGAGCCAGGTGAGGGAGGCTGGGAGCGCCCCAGCTCAGCTCATTGCCATGGAGATGGAACAGCAGGGCCAGATCCCAGGAATATTCAGGAAATAGAATCAACAGTTCTCTGGCTTGGGCAGCTGCCCAGGAGTTCAGGTTTCCCAAGGAGGCCCAGGGAGGGAGCAGGTGAAGAGAAGGGGAGAGGTGACACCCTCCGTTTTGGGTGAGTTCCTTGGCGAGTAAATTGTTTGTTCTTCCTCTGAATTGTGCTGGCAAGTGATGAGAGTTACATCGCAGTTTCCTTCACCCGGATATCGTCACAGGTGCTTCACCTGCGTGATGCTCTCACTCTCACAACAAGCCCCTGAGGCAGCCCTGATGTTATCCCACGTCACCAATGAGGAACCCCGGGCATAGCGATGGTCATGCCCACGGTCACTAGGCTTAGACAGTGGGAGAGTGGCAGCTCTCAGGCTGAGCCAGGGCTCCGACCCACCCCAAATAAATGTACTCTCCACAGTCAGATGGGACTTAATTGACTCTACCAAAATTATCCACTGTAACAGGCAACAAGAGTCTAAGTTTTTCTTTGAGAAATGAAAAGATCTTCATAGCACCAAACAGCCTTCCCCAAGGGCACAGGGCCCCCGACCTCGTCATCTCGTTCCCGCCTGCACCAGTGCCAGGCCCCTCTTGCCTGGTGGGAGGAGGTAAGGAGTCCAGGCCCCACAGTGGGGCAACAAGGCCTGGGCTCCAGCACACCTCCACCTTGTGTGTCCCTGGCAACTCCCTGTCCTCGCCAAGCCTCAGCACCCGACAGACTGAGCGTCAGCCCCTCTCAGCTGCCCGCGGTCCCTGAGGTTCTGGCACACTGTTCTTGACGGCTGCTATGATTAAAGATGGTCTGGTTCTATCCCTGGCTCTCTCCAAGCTGAGGTGGTCTGAGGACAGAGGGCCACCCTGGGAAAATGTCCTCACAGAGTCAGCCACTAACTCCTGAAACTGGGCCCCAGGCCTGCCCCAGGGAGTCCAGTTCAGCTATGGGAGCCTCTTTCTCTAGTAGTCCCCCGCCCTCCACAAACCCTTGGCCATCTTGTTCGCCAGCAGCCTCAGCAGCATACCTTCCCCGTTTACACACCCAAGAATCTCTGCCTGTGAGGACTCTGTTCACCCTTCCAGGCTTCAATCTGCCCACCTCCTCACCAACCCCATGGAGCATCTCCCCACCCACCCTCTGCCCCACCTGTCCCTGGGCACTTGGATGCTGGCAAGCTCCCAGGGCAGACCCACAGCTCCAAAGAGTACCCAAGGCCTGTCAGAGCCATCCCCATGGCAGCTCCAGGTTGTGGATGGATGCAGGTAGGGAATTTGCTGGATGAAACTCTACCTGCCCTCCCATCTCCTTCTCCCTCTTCTCTGCCTTCTCTCTCTCTCTCTCTCTCTCTCTCTCTCTCTCTCTCTCTCTCTCTCTGTCTCTCTCTCTGTCTCTCTCTCTCTCCCTCTCTCTCTCTCTCTCTCTCTCTCTCTCTCTGTCTCTCTCTCTCTCTCTCTCTCTCTGTCTCTCTCTCTCTCTCTCTCACACTCACACTCATACATACACACGCGCTGTCCAGCACACCTCCGCACTTTGTGGCCACACTGGCCCTCCCTGTAGCTATGCCCGGTCTGACTCTGGGGCTTGTCCCCACTCTGCCCTGCTCCCCACTGGGCTGTTCCAGAGGTGTACCTGGCTCCTGGTAAGTGTTCCTACCCCACTTTTCTCACTGGGACATACCCTGACTTTGGGGCAAAGGCTGGCACTAGGCAAGATGCCACCATACCTCAGTGGCCTTGTCCCTGGAAAAATAAGAGGAACATGTCTTGGGAGCTGCTCATTTACTGGCTCCATTTTCCATAAAATCCAAAGAAAAGGCAAACATGGGTCCTTCCCAACGAGGCCGGGAAAGTGGGCCCAGAAAGCAAAATCGAGCAGCTTTCACCTGTCTCTCCCCACTTGCTAGAGAGCAAAGCAGCAGGGTCAACTGCTTCCAATTGATGGGTTTCCTGTCACACCTTCTCCTGCAAAATAGACCAGCTGTTGATGCCAGATTAATGGCCACGATTAAAAGCACAGTGCCCTGACTGCAGCCCACTGTCCTCCTACACCTATGAGTCTGGAGGCTGAACTCTAAGCCCGGGAATGGACAATTTGTAATGAAATCAGACAGGCCTCTTAACCGCCGATGGTGTACACTTATTTCCTAATCTGCCACCAAGCATCTGTCAGCCCCACCACACAGCAATGGCATTCTGCTATGCAGCAAGGTCCTTTCATGGAACAAACTGTACCTGCCTTCCTGGCAGCCCACTGCCCACCTTCTCCAGCCCCTGCTCCAGCCCCTTCCCCTTGCCTGGTTCAGGCTGCACAGATTCTCTCTCTCTCTCTCTCTCTCTCTCTCTGTCTCTCTGTCTCTGTCTCTCTCTCTCTCTGTCTCTCTCTCTCTCTCTGTCTCTCTGTCTCTGTCTCTCTCTCTCTGTCTGTCTCTCTCTCTCTCTCTCTCTCTCTCACACACACACACACACACTCACACACACACATCATTCATATGTTACCTGCTCTGCACCATTTACATAGAAAAAAGAAAGAAAATAAGAACGTCTCTTTAGCAGTATTGAAATACAGCAAAGGGTACCATTGACAGAGTAGTCATTCTGAGGGATTTCTAGAAGCTATGTAGCAGATGAGAATAAGCAAAATGAGAAACTCGTGGGTGTTGCACAGCCTGTGACCCACCCAGACAATTCTGGGGGCCAGTTTCCCCACCAAAGCCCAGGGATCCCCCAACTCTGGTCAGCAGGGCCGGACAACAGGGCCCTTCGGAAGAGGCCCCAGGAGCTGCACCCAGCCTGGCCTCTGTGTCTGGGCTTTCCTGGGTTATGACTGTGCTGAGTCAGCGAGGGTCTGCAGGACAGAGGGAAAGCGTGAGGGGGTCTGGACCCAGCAGCGGCAGTTCCTGCCATGCCAGAAAATTCTCCTCTATAGCTCTTGGCTGTTACAACCCAGTCCCTCATGGAGACCCTGAGGTCCCCTTAATAGGAGCTATGGGAGTAGGTGGGTGGGGAGCCAGTGCCATGGCCGCAGCCTGCCCTCCGCTAGCCCCAGGCTCTCATGCAGAGAGTAGTCTGCCAGGCTCAAGGACTCCTGTGGCTCTTGCCTCCAAGTGGCCGACTGTTCCCAGGTCATGCACTTGGAACAGGACACTTCTGGCCTACACTGCTCCAAAAAGGCTCAGATTAGGTCGGGAAATCCTATGTGCTACATCCCCTTTTGACATTCATAACATTAAAGGTCTGAGAAGTCTTGCAGTAACTGTTATTGTATGATTTGTGTCAGGTGGGGTGTCAGGCAGGGTCTCTGGTCCCAGTCCCCATATAAGAACACAGGACATGGTGAGGCCAAAAAGGAACACCCACGGAGCCATAGATAGGGGACTCATACCACTATAGTCTCGCTGGCGGCCGGGTTGGAGACACAGGAAGCAGGAGCCACACGATCCGCAATCCACACTCTGTCCTGCTAACTGCAATCCGCGCTTGCCAGCTCAGCCACCATCTTCTTGCTAGCCCCCATTTGCTGCGAACTAATATAACAGCAGTTATATTAGTGGCCAATGGCTCACTGGTTACAGCTGACGGCCAACTAGCTGATGACCATTTACTACCCGAGCCAGCACCTTTCCACGTGAAGCTGAAAGCCTGGAAACTGCACTCCTGGCTCTGTCCCCACAATTTGTATTCAGTACAGTTACAGATCTTAAGTGTGCAGGGCAATGAATTTTGACAAGAGATCACACTCACATAATCCAAAGTCCTATCAAGATTGAGAACATTTTCATCCCCCCAGAAAGCTTCCTCACGCCCCTTCCCCATCACCCTTCCCCACTTTGTGACTTCTATAACAATAGATGAGAACAATTTAGAACAATCGCCTGTTCTAAATCTTCATGTAAATGATTTTTATACAATATGTGCTCTTTTGTGTCTGGCTTCTTTCACTCAGCATAATATCTGCAAAATTTATTCATGTTGTTGCATGTATCAGTAGTTCATTATTTTTAATTGTTTAGGAGTATTCCACTGTAAGAATATATTTATTACAGTGTATTTTCCTTCTGGTAAATATTTAGGGTTTTCCAGTTTTTGCTTCAACAGAGCTGCTATGAACACTTCTGTACAAGACTTGTGAACATATTTAGCATTTTTCATGGGTATTTATGCCGAGCAATGGAATGTGCTGGTGCATACATACTGCCACACTGTTTTTCAAGGTTCCAGTTTACACTTGCTATCCCCCACCCCCATTCCCGAAATGTATAAGAGTTTCTGTTGCTCCACATCATCACCATTATTTGGTGTTTCTGCTGTAACTTTTAAGATCACTTCCCACACTTATTAAAATGCTGAACTTTTCACCTTATAATCCTTTTAAATAGGCCATGGAAGTAGTATGCTGTAGAATTCATTTCGGAGAGTGAGGATCTAGACCAGGGGTGTCCAAACTGCAGCCCACAGGCCAACTGCGGCCCACAATCCATTGTTAATTGGCCCGCAGCAAACTCCAAAAATATATTTAGTTTACTTAAACCAGGTGAGGCAATACGTACTTCACCTCGAGTGAGTGGCCCGGCTGTTTGTGTATTTTACCGCATATGGCCCTTGGTGGAAAATGTTGAAAAAAGTTTGGACACCCCTGATCTAGACCTTTATTTTAATAGAAGAAATCAACACATTAGCTACACAAATATAAGGAGAAAGAGAAGCTCAAAAGAGGAGATGATGATGAGAAATCCGAAGAAAAAGCCTGCAGTGAGCTCAGCAAATAACTGTAAAAATTCTGAGCCTCATTTTCTGAGAGATTCAAGAGAATGCGGCGGAGATGAAACCAGAGCAGGCTACCGTGAAAGAGAAAGAGAATTCAGAAATTACAAACATGACTGTCAACATGAAAGTCACTTTAGAGCATCCAAAAGGAGAATGCTGAAAATGCAAAAAGGGACAAGAAGAAGACAAAGAGTTCAAGAAAGTTAGAAGAAAACATTCTCAAAAGAAGGAGACCGTTGAATTCACAGGTTGAAAAAGCCTACTACATCTCAGGGGAAACTTGATAAAGAACAACCAAGACCAGCTGTTGGCCCTGGTATATAAACAGACTAATTAAAGGAATAAAATCAAGACCTCAGAAATTAACAGAAGTAAGATGAGAATTACGTTTAAGATAAAGGTAGTGTTTTTAAATTAGAAGGGGAAAACTATCATTCATTTTTTGGTACAACTGACAATGTATCTAGAAAAAAGATGTTTTAGAATATTTCTTATTCTAAAACAAACTCCAGATAGACTTTCATTCTAAAAATGAAATTATAAAAACAATAGAGAAGAAAATATGTATATTAGATATGGTACAATAATAAGTAACCTCCAAAAATATGAGTGGCTTAGCACAATAGTTTATTTTTTGCTCATGTGGGGTCCAGTTGGAGGACGTAGAATGAGGTGGGGATTTTGCTGCCCACCATCTTCCAGAGACCCAGGATGAAAGAAGCTCTGTCATCTTCAACAAGTGATCACTGAGGTTATCTTGAGTTTTGACAGACAATGAGAGTGAGAGACTCATGCATGAGAAAGCACACATATCCAAAACAACAAAGACAAGTGGGAATAATCTTTGAAATTATAAGAGGTTTAAATTTTAAAAATTATAAGAGATTTCTCTGCATAACTCCATGTAAGTAAATTTTTAAAATCTAGTTGCAATTGTGATTTTGTAGGAATACATTATTTATCAAAACTGACCCCAGAAGAGATAGAAAGTCTAAACAGATAAATCTTAAAGAAATGAGAAAGTTGTTAAAGAGCCACTCCTTAAAACCAATTTCAGAAGGGAATTCCACAAAGCTGAAAGAACAGATATTCTCAATGCTCATTAAATTACTCCAGGGAATAGGAAAAAAATCAGGACATTAAGAGACAAAATGGATTCTCCAGCAAGTGACTGTGGAAGCTCAGGTTGCCCGGTAACAAGCTGATTGCTCCCCTAAGGTGACCCTTACCAAAGAGGGCAAAGGTCAATGTTCCACTGGGCCAGCAGGTGCCAAGAAGGTAGTGTTCCTAGACAGCTCTCTGAAAGGCTGGTGTCTAAACTTAAACTGGCCCTGTGGACAACTCAGTTATGAAAATCACTTTTCCTAAGCCAGTTTGAGGTGGGTACCTATTCTTGCAACTGGAAAACCTGGGCAATCTGTCTCTTCCAACAGACTTGTCTAATTCAGTGAATAAATTATATTCTATTTAATTCTTAATGTGACTAGAAAATGATATGTTTAATTTAAAGATAAGCATTAATACTATGGACATGGGGTATGGAACTTAAAAAAAAACATAGAAGAAAATAAGGTACAAACAATACTCTGTCAACCCAACAAAATTCAGAAAAGGGAAAAAAATACTGAGAAAGAATAATAAATAGAAAACTTGAAATAAAATGGTGGGAAGACCAAATATTTCATTGTTACAGTAACACTATGACTTAGTTACATATCATTATTAAAGATAAAGACCATAATATTAAGCCTGCACACATATCCTGGTATACACCTATACACACACATATCCACTTATATATCAATTATAAAATACTCACTTAATACAAAATAACAATGATTAACCTTAAAGGTCTGGGAAAGATGTCCCAGGCAAATGTTGACCAAAAAAAGCCATGTAGGATGTAGTCATATCAAAGTAGAATTCAAGACACGATGCATTAAACAGGCAAAGAGCATAATGTTTTTTAAATAAAAGATGCAAAATCAAAAGGGATTTTAACCAAACCATAATCATGGTGTAGAATTCATTATAACCCAGAATCAAATTGAGTAGAGGAAAGAGAAGGTTTGAATATCAAATTTAACAAGCATCATGTGTAGCCCAAATGCAAACTGTTTTCTTTTCAAATCTTCATGGAACAATAACAAAAACTGACCATGTACCATGCCGCAAAGAACTCAGTGAATATAGAAATAAACAACAAAAAGATAATGTTTTCATGTCAAGTCTAACCACTTAGAAATTTTCAAACATTCCTCTAAATGGCTCAAGTTAAATTGAAAAATAAAAATTGTAATTACAAAATGTCTGAAATTATTAACAATGAGAATATTTTATATTAAAACCTCAATAATCCAACTGAAAATTTCCTCAGGGCAATGGTCATAGTCTTAAACTCTTTTGTGTAAAGTCAATAACTCATTCATTCAATTCACAGATATTATCAGAGTGCCAATTATAGGTCAGCACTGCTCTCAGTGCTGGGGATAGAGCAGTGACCAAAAGAGCGAAAGTTTCTCTTTGTGGAACTTATGAGGTCTGACAATTAAGTTCACAAATTTGTTGCAATGATGTTACTCACCTTTTTTGATATCAGAGGGATTATTCATTATGGATTTGTACCAACTGGACAGTTAACCAAGTTTACTCTTTGGAAGTGCTGAAAAGGCTGTGTGAAAAAGTTAGACGACCTGAACTTTTCACCAACAATTCATGGCTCTTGCATCACGACAATGCACCAGCTCACACACCTCACTCTGTGAGGGAGTTTTTAGCCAGTAAATAGATCACTGTATTGGAACACCCTCCCTACTCACCTGATCTGGCCCCCAATGACTTCTTTCTTTACCCAAAGATCAAGGAAATATTGAAAGGAAGGCATTTTGATGACATTCAAGACATCAAGGGAAATATGGTGACAGCTCTGAAGGCCATTCCAGAAAAAGAGTTCCAAAATTGCTTTGAAGGGTGGACTAGGTGCTGGCGTTGGTACATAGCTTCCTAAGATGAGTACTCTGAAGGTGACTGTAGTGATATTCAGCAATGAGGCATGTAGCATTTTTTTCCTAGGATGAGTTTGCGAACTTAATTGTCAGACCTCGTATGTAATACATAAAGATGGAAAGAGACTCTTGCAAGACTGGCGTACAGAAATCTAATGCATAAAATAAACACTGGACTTATAATTACAAGAACAGATGCAGGAAGGTTGGGGCACTAACTGTCCTGGGAGGCACTGTGTGTGTTCACTTGAGCACATGAGTGGCATGTCTCCCAAAGACATCTCATATACTGTGGTCCTGCCGTCCCCTCACTCTCCATCCCAATCTACATGTATAATTTCATGGGATGCTCCCTACAGCCAGTTGACAGGGGAAGAAAGGTATTGAGCAGGGTTTACACAAAACTGGTCCACTGGAAGTGGTCTGCCTTGCTGCTTTTGTCCCACTCAGGGGTGGGCCCAAAAGATGGCAGGGAAGAGAAATCCTCTCCAGGGCAGAAGCTAGGACATTACATCTTGTTGATCCGTTTCCCTGATGGCAAACGGCTTGAGATATAGATCTACATTGGTTCATGGGTGGTAGTTAATGGTCTGGTTTGAGGATCAAGGGCTTGGAAAGAACAAGGTTGGAGATTGGTGACAAGGTAGTGTGGGGAGGAGAATGTGGTTGAATCTGTCAGAACTAACCTAGAGGCAGAGACTGCTTGTGTCCCAAGGGGATACTCTCCAAAATGTCCCCACTGTGGAGGAAGTTCTCAAAAACCAGGTAGACAAGATGTTCCATGCAGTGGATGAGTAGATATCAATCACCTTCCTTCCTCAGCTGCTTCTGGGCCCACTCAGGAATTAAGTGGTTTTGGAAGCAGGAACAGAAGTCACCTCTCCAAGTAAGGACTTACCAGCCATTCCAAAGTGGAAGCAGCCAGCCACTGGTGAGGGTCTGATTTCCAGCAAACGAGACCAGTTTTTCAAATCTGATGTCATAGAGGGGAGAGGACCAGTCAACTATTTGAAGCAAGTTAGTTATGCTGGACTCCTTCCATTGTGGAGGGGCAGTGATTTGTCCTCGTTGGAATAAATATTTACATTAGAGTTGAATATACATTTTCTCTCCTTCATGCTGCAATCGGTACCACCATCAGTGGACTTAATAAATGCCATCAGAGCAACCCACACCACACTGTTTCTGGATGGGGAACTCATTTCACAAAGAAGTGGACAAAGGGCCAGTGGTCACAGGCCTCACTGGTCTTACCACACAGAGAGCTGACCTGCCAGGAGGACAGAACTGACTCTTGAGGACTGGTCACGGCGTCCTGGTAGACAACACCGTGTGAGTTTGGAACACTGCCCTCCGGGATGTGGACGCTGCTCAGCCAGCAACCAACTCATAGTGACCAATTTTCACGATCTTGGCATCAAGGCATGGATGTGGGAATGGTGCTTGTCGTTACTTAGAAAATTTGCTTCTCATTCCCACAACTCTACACCTGCTGGTTTAGAGATTTTGATATCCAAGGGATGAAAGCTTCTGTCTGGGGCTCATAATGGTTTCACTGAATAAACGCTAATACTGCCAACCAGCCATCACAGGCTTTCCAGGCCACTGGATGAACAGGCCCAAAAGGAGGTCATGGTGTGAGCTAGAATAATTGATGTAGATCTGTGCTGTCCAATATTGTAGCCACCAGCCACTTGTAGCTATTATAGTTAAATTAATTTAAATTAAACAAAATGAGAAATGCAGTCCCTCAGCCACACTAACCACATTTCAAGTGATCCGTGTCCACATGTGGCTACCAACTGCCGTGTCAGGCAGCGCAGGCGTGGAACATTTCCACCATTGCAGAAAGTTCTACTGGACAGTGTTGACTTAGACTAGCAAAGGGTAATGGGAAGTCAGTGCAAGGGGGCATAAGGAAATGACTCTGGGAACCCTGGGCTCTGCCTGCGAGCCCTGCTATGTTAGGGCCAGTGTGGGAGGAGGACTACAACACAGGTATTTAGACAAGACCACCAGGGCTCAGACCCCTCAGGAGTCCAGGTATAGGCCATCCCAGCAGGGGAAGAACCCCTGCCAGCTGAGGTGTTGGCTGAAGGCAAGGTCAATGTCATCATGGAATAAGCAGTAGAGGAGGGAGGTCATACATCCTGGCCCAGGCAGAGGGCCCCATATTCTCCACCCATATGTTCTTCCTTGTATACATTTATATATGTATACAAGGAATGCCATGTATACATTTATATATCTTAATGAATTTCTCTTGTATTTCCCTTTAATCCACTATTGTACATATTTGCAGAATATTGAGACAAGACTCAGACAGAATTAGAGAAGGAATGAACCTTGCCCAGAAATCCTTGACAACTGTTAAAAGAGTGAAGATATTTCCAGTTTGTTAGGCTGGAACTGGTTTTTTGTTTTGTTTTTGTTTTGTTCTTGGCACTGTAAAGATGGAAAGAAGCCAGAACTGCAGTAGAACTTAGTTGGTTGTTTTGGCTGCCCAGAGTTTGAATCTCCCAATTGCCTCCCAATGTCAGTTTAAATACAGTTGGATTTTGTTGCTGGCAAACAAAATTTCTCACTGGTATAGAAGTATACATATTGGCAAAGAATCGCATACATGGCTATTTGCAGATGATGCGCTTGTCTTCCTAGAAATTCCTAGAGAATCAACATGAAAAAAAAAAAAAAAGAAAGCATTAAGAATGCACTGTGATGACCACATACAGAATTGCTTTCTTATTTATCAGCTTTATTCTGCAAGGAAATTTAATTTTTACAATCCCATTTTCAACATAAAGTAAAACCAGATCCAGAAAGACCTTGAATGCCAGACTGTTTTGTCTTAAAGGTGCCAAGGAGCTGGAGACAGTGTGAAGCATGGAGGCCTGTGTGAGGAAGCTGAATGCAGGAGTGTGCAGGGGTGGGAGCTCCCCCAGCAGACTCCTTCCTTTTGGGAAGGGGCTGGGGCAGCTATGGCTCAGACCAGAGCCTTGCCAACTACAGTGTGCTCTGGTGGAGTGTGCAAGGTCCGCCCTCCATAGGCCGAAGTGGCTGCAAGAGCAGGAGGGACCAGGTTCCAGGGGCCCTCTTGTGGGGTGTGAGTCAGTGCATCCCCTCAGGCAGCAGATCCAAGTTTTGTAGGACCTCAAGCTTGTACAATCTGGAGGCCTTCAGTAAGGAAAATAATAAAAACTATAAATAGAAAATTGGGTACAAACACAGTTACTCAGAATGAGAAAATAAATCAAAACAACCAACGAATAAGAAAAGCTGGTATACTACAAATATCACAAAATGCCCCCAAAGAGCATATGTTAAGTGCCTACACACCTTTGTAATACCTTTTTTTCCTTGATTTTTTTGGCTACATACCTTTTGTTTGCCTCTTCATGTAACGATACTATGAAGTATAGTATATGACTTCTTATAAAGAGGATAGAAAGGTAATTCAGTGTTTCCCTGCTGTGTTAGCCAATTTGTTATTTTATTATTAACAGTTTAAGAGAGTTTCTTTCAGCTTCACCACTTGTTGGTAAAGTTGTACATTTTTAGGATTATTGTCAAATTGGGGGAAACTGCTCTCAAATTTCTTTATAAATGAGCTGTAAGATTGCAGGGTAGAATTGATGGCTCGTTAACCAGAGCAATTCAGGTGCATTCTTAAATTGCTACATAATTGTGTAGTAAAATTACTCCTAGGCAACAGTGTGCTTGTTGATGAGTGTGTATAGGAGTTTTGTCGCCGGAACAGTTTGTCCAGGCCACCTTGCCATGCCGCTGGCTATTTCACCTGGGACTGCCAGGCCTCTCCAGGACAGGTGCATCAGTTACACCAAGATGCAGTTCCATATATTGGGGTGCATAAAACATGCAATTCCCACACAAAGTACCCGCTGCTTGTGGGATGGTGATAGTACTCAAGCCCTACAGACAATGGAATTCTGATAAATTTTATTTTGTATGAATCCCATTAAAAAACAAAAAGTATGGTGCATTAGTTGCACATGCAGCATTATTGAGTATATTCTTTGACAGAAGTATATTCTTTGAGAGGAGACAATTTCCATTTTGACTGGGCATCTATGAGAAATGAGTCCAGGGTTCTGATGGTGGAAGGATTTTCCACAGACTAGCTTCTGGTTCTGTACACATCAATCCTTCTTTCTCCTCCACAACCTGCCAGTCTGGGTGCTGATATATTCACATTTCAATATGGCCTCAGGTCTGCATGTTTGTGTTATGGTGATGGTGTGTTGGCATGCTGGGTAGGCGTATTATTGCAGATGGCCAGCAATGACATACCGAAGTGACTATAAACAACATAAATATATCCCACTAAACCAAATAAATGTATCTTCGACTCACCTTACCCTTAGCCAAGTCCCAAAGATGCCCATGGCCATCCAACACCATCCAACGTGAGTGGAAATGGGACAGAGAACGAGACGATGGTCTTCATTGAAACATTTTAGTTTTGTAAGTTTAACAGAAACGTTGCCCATGTAAATGCACAGCTAGGACCCCTCCCAGGGTTTTGGAGGAGGCCTGTGTGAGAAAGCTTCATTAATGTCATAGTATGTCCCCTCTGGCTAGGGCTCTCAGAGCAGGAACTGGGCAACCAGGAACAGTCCATTAATCATTGCTCTGGCTGAAAATCACCATACTGTTCACACAATACCTCTCATCTATCCTCTCTACAACCTGTCAGGCAAGCATTATCATAGCCAGGCCACAGATGATAGGTCAGTGGCAGCCCAGAGAGAGGGACCCTGGGCCAGGGTCACAGTCAGCATGCGGTAAAGCTCGGCTCTGTGTCCTGGTCCAGGGCTGTCGCTGTATCAGGGCTGCACGGTGTCATTCACCCTCACAGTCATCCTGACAGGTACAAGGAAGGGGTTATGCCCTCATTCTGTAGAGACAGCACCTCTCCCACCTGCACCCCAGGACAGTCAACAGCACTTTTACGCACCTGAGTTTATTTAACTCTTGCAGCAATCTGCAGGGAGTGTTATACCCATTTTCTGGTAGAGGAAACTGAGGCTAACAGAGGTCACATGGCCTGATAAGGCCCAATAGCAAGGATATGGGAGCAGAGGCGCTCGAAACCAAGTCTCCCCACTCCGAGTTCAATGCTTGTTCTCACTGCACTTTCCTTTTTTCCCATTTTGAGACCAAAGGTAACTTGGAGTGTCATCTGGTCCAATCCCTGTGTCCCACAAAGGAGAAACTGAAGCTCAGAGAGGGGCAGGGACTTGCCCAGGTCACACAGGAAGTGAGGACAGGCTCTTGACCCAACTGTCGAATTTGTCTCTTTGCCTCTCTTTCAGGCACCCAAGAGCCTTCATCTGCTCCCCCACATCACGGGGACCTGCTGCAGGCTGGGTCTTTGCTCTGCCTGGCCTCCGAGTAGCTTGTCCAGCAAAGCCTGTACCAAGCAAGCCGATCCTTTTCCTCCTGCCCAAACCTCTCTTCTCTGAAACCGTCTCCAACCACAGCCCCAACTGAAGAGAGAAAAGAGTCTTAAGCAGCTATGTCTGTGCTGAGTAACCACACCCTTGTGACCACAACTGATTGGCTGACACCAGGGCCAATCCAGTCTCAGCAAAGTGAGAAGGACTCTGGGGAGGTGGGGAGCAGGAGTAGGTGGCAAGACTAAGTCCTGGAGAAACCCAGACAGATGCAAATGCAGAGCACAGCAGACGAAGGCAGAGCAGGGACAAGAGACTAGGGGCCGAGAGAGAGCTGCTGTCCTGTAAATTCCCAAATCCCATGATTCCTAGCAGTACCTGTCTCCAGGTGATTTTTCTGTGATACATTAGCACATTCCCCACATTGAGTACGATGAGTTTTTGTACCTTGAAATTTAGACATCATAGAATTTTTATTTTTAACAAGTTTAATAGGTAATTGTCATGCCAGGTGACAGGCGGGGTCTCTTCTGTGGTCTCCAGACCTGCTCCCTGCAAAAGAACGCAAGATATGGTAAGGCCAAAAAGGAACACCCACGGAGCCATAGGTAGGGGAGTCATACCACTATATTCTCGCTGGCAGCTGGGTTGGAGACACAGGAAGCAGAAGCCACACGATCCACAACCCACCATCCACTTGTCTCTGCCAATCAACCTCACTTGCTAGCTGCAATCCGCCGTGCTACCTGCAATCCATAATCCACACTCTGCCACGCCACGTCACCACACCAGGATGCCACACTTTGCTAGCGTAGCCACAGCAGTTATATCAGTGGCTAATTGGCTAACCGGTAACAGCCGATGGCCAACTAGTCACAGCTGATGGCCATCTACTACCTGAGCCAGCACCTTTCTACATGAGGCCGAGAGCCTGGAAACTGCTCTCTGGGACTCTGTCCCACAGTAATACATCCATGTGGTTCACAAATCAAATAAAAATGAAAACGGATATATTTTTAAGTTTCTCTCCCACCCCTCTCCCTTTACACTCTGTACCGTAGTCCCCAGAGGTAACCACTTTTATTCATTTTTGCTGTATCATTTCCAGTATTTATTTATTTATTTGTTTGTTTATTTATTTATTTTTATTTTTATTGTTTTAAAGATTTTATTGGGGAAGGGAACAGGACTTTATTGGAGAACAGTGTGTACTTCCAGGACTTTTCCAAATCAAGTTGTTGTCCTTTCAATCTTAGTTGTGGAGGGTGCAGCTCAGCTCCAGGTCCGGTTGCCGTTGTTCGTTGCAGGGGGCGCAGCCCATCATCCCTTGCGGGACTCGAGGAGTTGAACGGGCAACCTTGTGGTTGAGAGCCCGTGCTCCAACCAACTGAGCCATCTGGCACTGACCCATGTGGGAATCGAACCGTCAGCCTTCAACGTTAGGAGCACAGAGCTCCAACCGCCTGAGCCACCAGGCCGGCCCCTCTTGTATTTCTTTATGCAACTATAAGCAAATGGGAATAGATACATTTTTACTCCCCCACCCCTTCCTTACACTAAGGTAGCATATGTCGTACTATATACATTGTTCAGTCTCTTGCTTTTTTCACTCAACAGTCCTAGAAATCATTCCATTCCATAAAGTGATGCTTTTTTTTTTTTTTCCAACCAAAGTCCATAGTTTACATTGGGGTTCACTCTTTGTGCTACATATTCTGCGGGTTCTGACAAGTGTATAATGACATGTACCCACCAGTATAACATCATACAGAAGAGTTTAGCTTCCCTAAAAATTCCCTAAAAATTCTCTCGGCTCTACCTGTTCATCCCTCCCTCACCCCAGAGACCCTGCAACCACTGATCTGTATACTGTCTCCATAGTTTTACCTTTTCTAGAATGTCATATTGTTGGAATCATCCAGTATGCAGCCTTTTAAGATTGCCTCCTTTCACTTAACAATATGCATTTAGATTCCTCCATGTCTTTTTGTGGCTTAATAGCTTGCTAAATAATATCTCATTGTCTGGATGGACCATAGTTTTTTCTCCATTCACCTACTGAGGGACACCTTGGTTGTTTCCAAGTTTTGATAATTATGAATAAAACTGCTATAAACATTCATGTGCAGGTGTTTTGTGGACATCGGTTATCAACTTATTTGGATAAATACCAAGGAACACAAAGATCATATAGAAAGAGTATGTTTAGTTTTATAAGAAGTTGCCAAGCTGTCGGGTGATGCATTTTTAATTCCACTTAAATAATGATGTGAGGAGCTCCCTATAATAGAGATTCTATAGGCTAAAGAACGAGGTTTTGCTGGGAAACTTTAACATGTCCAAAATTCTAAAAGCCTCCTTTTCCTATTATTAATATAAGAAATGTCCAAACCTATGGAAAATTTTTAGGAGTTTACTTGAGCCAAACTGATGGAAATTGTCAGGAAGAAAAACCTCAACAGATTGAGAGAATTGCAGTTTTGCAGGTCATTTTATACATTAGACTCAAAGGAGAAGGGTTACATGAAATCCATTGGTGGTAGGTTAAGGAGGTGGGGGAAAGCAAAGCAGGGAAATCTCTGGGATTAGATACAAATTCATTGGAGAGACATTTTACAGGATTATTAACTAACATTTACAGCACATAGAGGTGGTATTGGGGAACAAGATAACAATGAGGGGTTCTGCAGTCTGGGGCTCCCACTACACTGTGGGAGGTTGTACCCTGACGGGTCTGGGAAAAGGGAATTACTCTGACGTTTCAAAGGTATGTTATCTTAGATGCAAAAAGACAACAGACAGGCTCACTTAAGGTGAAGATTGACCTTTGTCAAGGAAGCTGCCGGCCAAGGACGTGACTACCGGCCATGATCCGCTTTTAGGAATTTTATGTTCAGACCATCCTGCGTGGTTACGTTCAGTCTCTGAGTTTGTAGGGCCTGCCATGCTGGCTCCCCTGAGCTCGTCAGCTTCAGTCTGTGGCCCCTTCTTCGTCCACACTATCAACAGCCATCCTTAGTCATTTGAAGTCATGTCTGCTATGAGCCACATGCTGTAGGGAGGAGCAGGGGCTCTCCTGGGCTGGGAGGTAGAACAGAGAGAGACATGAGAATGAGCCTGTGCTCAGATAAGGGCAAAAACCAAATGCCAGGATCCTTATCTCCTCACAGAGCTGCAACCCTGGAGAAAGAGAAGGGCCTACACTGTATAAACCCCACACAGGTGAGGAGGAGCCCAAAAAAGAAGACTGTCTTTCAGGGAACCCTTGGGCCTAAAGACTCCAGGTCAATTCACTAGAAGTCAGCTGACCCTGCCCAGGGGTGAAATGGGCTCCAGGGGCCAGGTCACTTTATGGAAGACAACAGAGCAGCGGTACTAGGAGCCATTTCTGCTCTGGCTGCTGGTGAGGAGAACAGAGGAAGTGAGGCTTTGACCAACGTCTGCAGGAGGACGGAAGCACCAGCCGAGGGTCTGACCATGGCGTGGACCAAAGCTCATCATCGTTACCTTACCCCCTAGGCCTCTGGCCCCTGCACCCTCTCAGCTTCCCCGGCTGGTCCCTGTGAAGCTCAGAAATAGGTCTCTCAGCCCGTTTCAACCATTCTGCCTATTTTTCTCTTGCCTAGCAATTGTTCTACCTGCTGAGTTGGTAGGCATGAAAACATGAAAGCTGCCACAGCCTCCCTACCCCCACCTCCCTGCCTGTCTCAGCGGCTGGGCCCTGGCTTCAGTCAGGGTGGCACCAAGGGCTGTGGGCCCAGAACAGGCAGCTTCCCTTACTCTGCCAGCATCCATCGTGGCCTTGAGGGAGGCTCTGTTTGGCTCCTCTGCCTGAGCTCTGCCACACTTTACCCTCTGCCTGCCTCTCTGTAGCCTCGGCTCCTGGACAATGCCCTTCTACCGTCATTCGTACACCACGCTTTCTACCCCATGGATTCCTGTCCCACCTTGGCCTTTGGGCCTTCCCTGGGCCTGCCTCTGACAGTCACACTTTCCATTTACTCTTTTCTCTGTCTCTCACACTTTATTCTATTCTTCCGCAAATTGTTTTTGTAATCCAATCTTGCAATCCAATACTCTTCACCTCCAAAATGCCGTTTCTTGACTTTCCAGCCTGGCTCCAACATCCCGCTTACATTTTACTGCCGGTCACCTCCTCTTGTAAGCAACTTCAAAGTGTTGGTCTAGTTCTCTGTCTTTCTTCTCTGTCTTTCTTTTCTCTCCCTCCCCTTCCTTTGATACACTGTCCAGGTTATGAGGCCCTTACTTAGGGCTGGGCATCTCTCCCATGGGGGAGGTTTTGCTTCTGACTTTAGTAGTGTTGTCGGAAAACAGTTCTTAGTATCGTCGCAGGAAAGAATTCCAGGCTGCACCAAATAAGCAAAGCAAGTGATGAATTTATTACTGAAGGACAGTACACTCTCAAGAAAGGAGAGTGGGAAAGCCTGGAGAAGAGCAACTGCCCCCAAGAACAAAGAAGCTTGGGAATTTATTACTTCTAATATGAGGGTATGAAATATTCAAGATTTATGGGTGGTGTTATAGACCTTCCTAGAAGGGTCCTCGCTGACCATTCCTTCCTGTCGGGGAGGAAGGATTTTTGTCCTTACTTGGCTCTTGTTGGAAAACTGTCATGGTGACACAGGGGTTGGAGATTTTCCCTAACCTCAATGCTAATAACATTTTAATCCATTACAATTAGCTAAAGTTCACCTTGAGGGGCAAGATGGGATCCTGGGTCTGCTCTCAGCCACTGAAATCGAGTTCTGACCAGTCTGGTTGCTGCACTTTTTCTTAAGGATGATCTCATCTCCTTCCTTTAGTTTCCTACACTTCTTCCTTCCCTGCCTTCCCCTCTCTCCCCGCAGCCCTGTTTTTTCTTCCTACAGTAACAGTAGGGTCTGTTTTGCTGAAATGGTGTCAAATGCTTCCATATACCTGAAATGAGCGATTATTTTACGAAAGCGCACATGCACTGTCTTCCCATCTGATTAGCAGGAGCTGTGCACCCCTTCTTCACTCCTTCAACTGGTAAACACTGCCTGTAGCCTCCTGTCTGTGGGCCCTGGGCTGGGCACAGAGACACACGTACAAACAGGACATCATTGCTCCCTCAAGGATCGCCCAGTATGCTGCGGAAGACAAGTCATGTGCAAGGATGATTCGGGACCCCAGGTTGTATTTGTGGTGAAACTTTGTCCCTTTTAGTAATTGTTAAGCATGTTTTCAGCACCTATTATGTGCCGGGCATTGTGCTGGCACTACTTCACTTATGTTGCCTCATTTCATTCTCACAACTACCTTGCAAGTTACATATTGTTAACCTCACTTTAGAGATGAGAAAACTGAGGCCCAGAGAGGTTGAGTAATTTGCACAAGGTAATGTAGTAGATGCAAAGCCAGGATTTGATTCCAGGATAGTTTCACCTCAAGGCCAGGCACTTTTCTTTGATTGGAGCATCCCTCTCTCAGGCTCTGAGAGTATCAAGGAGCAGCTTTCACCCTGGTTTCTTACCCTGTTTCTCTTTGGCCTGGACAGGGGTGTGAAGCAATGTTTGTCTATTTGTCTATGCATGTACACAAGGGCACAGCAAGCAGGGGACAGTAGGTCTTATGGGAACACATGGGGGCTGTCCTTGTCTTTTCAATGTGTCAGCATTTTCATATGTCTGGAGGCCATAATACCACCAGAAGCACATCCCATAGGAGCTCCTAGCCCCAAAGGAGCTACACTGTTCAATCAACAAACCATTCCTGAGGTCCTCTCATGAGTGGGATGTGGGACAGGGAGATGCACACAAAATAGTCCATTATTTGAAGGAGCTCATAGCACAGATCATCACAAGCCCATGTGGCAAGTCTGATAGAAGAATGCAGGTGGGGGTGGGAGCTGTGGGAGCCCCGGTATGAAGACTGAATGCAGTTTGGGGGGTAGATCAGGACAGCTCTGGAGATGATGCCTGAGCTGGATCTTAAAGGATGAGCAGGCCTTCAAGGCAAAGCAGGATGAGAGGAGGCATTCCAGGCCAAGAGTGTGACATGTTCAGATGCTGGGTGGGGAGAGTGAGCAGAGCAGTTTTGCAGGACTGAGTAGTTCAATATGGCCAGAGACTCAGCGAGGGGGCCTGTTACAAAGGGCTATTTAAGCCAAGATGGGAGTTTGGTTTATTCAGTAGACAATGAGAATTACTAAAATACTTTAAGTGAGGGTAAAGCATGGTCAGACTTACATTTCAGAAAAATCATTCCAGGAGACGTCTTGTTCTAAATGGTGTCTGGAGAACAGCTTCTATTACAACTTTTTGCACTTCTCACAAGAAAAACACAAAAATGCAAAACAATTCTAAAAATCAAAACTGACAATCAATTACTGGAATCTGAAAGGCAAAACAATTGCTTGCCTGTGCTTCAAACTAGGAAACAAAGCAATCCACTCATGTAAATAGAGATAGAAATACACTTAATTCTCCTGCCATCCAGAGACCTAAAATATCTACCAACTAGGAAATTGCTCAGCTGCCCCTTTGCTGTAAATGGGCTGCTTTTTGAGGTAGCCAGCACAGTATTCTCAAAGTTCTGTTCTTCTTACATCTATCTTTTTTTTTCAACAAAATGAGGTTAAAATCCCAAAATAACAAAAAGAAAGATAGTAAGGGAGCCTGGGGTTGGCACTTAGCATCCTGAAAGGTGAAGTATCTCAAGATAAAGCACTGAGGTAGGAGCAAAGATGCAACAGGAGATGAACTTGGTAATGATGCATGATGTAAAGCACAGTTTTCCCCATACTCCATTGATCCAGAGTGGAAGAGATCAGGTGATGGGAACAGAAGAGGCCCCCATCTCTCTATGGAGCGAGGAGCTAGGAAAAGAATACAAAATTAAGCCCAGGTGCAGTAGAAGAAAGAAAATTATAAAGATAAGACTAAAAATGAATGAAATAGGAAAACAAACAATAGAGAAAAACAATGATTAAATCTAGCAATGTTGCTGGATACACTGTCTATAAACAAAAATCAATAGTATTTCTACTAATCAGTTACAAACAATTACAAAGTGAAATTCAAAAAAATGAGACCATTTATAGTAAAATTCAAAAAACAACAAATATCTAACAAATCTAATGAAAGTTGTATAAGACTACATACTACATTATTGAGAGAAATTAGAGAAGACATAAATAAAGGGAGGGAGGATATACCATGTTCATGGATTGGAAGACTGAAGAATAGCAGCACCACTCTAAATCGCCTAAAAACCAGAAACAACGCTTTTATTCTTCAGTGATAGAATGCATAGTCATTGAGATATAATCCCACAATTGAGTATATTTAGCAATGAGAAGGAATAAACTACTGCTACATGCAACCATGTGGGTGAATTCCATCAATGTAATGTGGCATGAAACAAGCTAAACACAGAAGAGAACATGCTGTATGATTTCATTTATAAAAAGTTCAACAACAGGCAAAACTAATCCATAGTGTTAGGAGTCAGCATAGTGTTTACTCTTGGTGGGGTAACGACTCAGACGGCTGTGAAAGAAGACTCCTAGTGCAGGTCATCCTCTGTTTCTTACTTGGGTGATAGTTTTACAAGTGTTCACTTTATACTTATGGTTTGTTCACTTTTCTGAATGTATGTTTAAATTCAGTAAAGAAATTTAATTAAAAAGGAATAATTTAGGAAATGGAAAATGTTGTATAAAATATTTGTAAGGCTTCTCAAACTCTAACCCAGTTGAATTCTGTGTCATATGTGGGTCCTGTGGTTCAGCAGCAGAGCTGAGCACTTTGTTTATTCACTTATTTAATTCTCTCTGATTAAATAGTGCTCAATGAAATAGATATTTGTATCTCCTACCCCTCCACCCATTTTGAAGATAGTTGCAAAAATATGACAGAAATATCGTTCCTCAATTTATGGATGAGGAAACAGGCCCAGAGAGTTTAAAGTAACTTCTCCAAGGTCACAAAATAACTAAGGGGTAAGAACCAAGAATCAAACCTCAGCAGTTTGGTCCCAGGACTCGTATTTTTTGTCACTCCACTAAATCAGTTTGTCAGCTGTTTCTCTTCTGTTCCACTCTTTTCCCAGTTTCTGCAGAAATATTTCTCATGCTACATGATTCATTTCACAATTCATATGGCTCCTTTGCCACATTTGATGACACAAAAAACAATAATGATTCCTATTGTGCTTCAGCACATGCCAGTAATACACAAACTTTTTAAGAGCTTGGAACACTGTCAGGAAAAGAGCTGAAAAAAATCTTCTACATTTTTGTCAGTAGAAGCAGAGTGGTGAAAGGCATCGTTAATGCTCATTTCCACTGCCCAAAACTTGCATAATGATTTTCTGCATCTTTAAAGTCCCAACTTCACTGTCTTTTAATCAATTGATTAATTAATTAATTAATTTTTGTAGACAAAAACTTTATTTTTCTATAATTGGTATATAATATTAGTTATATTAGTTTCAGGTGAACTATGGTCATTTTATTTTATTTTTTTTAATTAAAGTTTATTGGGGTGACAATTGGTGGTAAAGTTACATAGATTTCAGGTGTACAATTCTGTATTACATCATCTATAAATCCCATTGTGTGTTCACCACCTAGAGTCAGTTCTCCTTCCATCACCAAATATTTGATCCTCTTTACCCTCAGCTACCACCTCTTTCCCCCCTTACCCTCTGGTAACAATTAACCATTGTCTGTATCTATGACTTTTTGTTTCTCATTTGTTTGTCTTGTTCTTTTGTTGTTTTTGGTTTATATACCACATATCAGTGAAATCATATGGTTCTCTGCTTTTTCTGTCTGACTTATTTTACTTAGCATTATAATCTCAAGATCCATCCATATTGTCACAAATGGTCCTATTTCATCTTTTCTTATGTCCGAATAGTATTCCATTGTGTATATATACCAAAACTTCTTTATCCATTCATCTATTGAAGGACATTTTGGTTGTTTCATGTCTTGGCCACTGTAAATAAACCTGCAATGAACATTGGAGCACATGTGTCTTTATGTATAAATGTTGTCAGATTTTTTGAGTAGATACCCTGGAGAGGGATTGCTGGGTCATACGGTAATTCTATTCGTAATTTTTTGAGGCACCTCCACACTGCCTTCCGTAGTGGCTGCACCAGTCTGTATTCTCACCAACAGTGTATGGGGTTCCTTTTTCTCCACAGCCTCTCCAACACTTGTTACTATTTGTCTTGTTGATGATAGCCATTCTGACTGGAGTGAGGTGATATCTCATTGTGGTTTTGATTTGCATTTCTCTGATGATTAGTGATGTTGAGCATTTTTTCATATGTCTATTTGCCATTTGTATGTCCTCTTTGGAGAAATGTCTCTTCAGATTCTCTGCCTATTTTTCAATTGGGTTATTTGTTCCTTGTTGTTGACTTGCATGAATTCCTTGTATATTTTGGGTATTATTAGCCCCTTATCGGAGGCACTGTTTGCAAAAATCTTCTCCCATTCAGTTGGTTGCCTCTTTATTTTGTCGATGGTTTCTTTTGCTGTGCAGAAGTTTTTAAATTTGATATAGTCCCATTCATTTATTTTAGCTTTTACTTCCCTTGCCTTTCGAGTCAAATTCATAAAATGCTCTTTGAACCCAAGGTCCATAAGTTTAGTACCTATGTTTTCTTCTATGCGGTTTATGGTTTCAGGTCTTATGCTTAAGTCTTTGATCAATTTTGAATTAATTTTGGTACATGGTGACAGATAGCGGTCCAGTTTCATTCTTTTGCACATGGCTTTCCAATTCTCCCAGCACCATTTATTGAAGAGGCAGTCTTTTCTCCATTGTATGTTTTTTGCTTCTTTGTCAAAAATTATCTGTCCATATTTATGTGGTTTTATTTCTGAGTTCTCAATTCTATTCCATTGGTCTGTGTGTCTGTTTTTCTGCCAATACCATCCTGTTTTTATTATTGTTGCCCTGTAGTACAAGCTAAAGTTGGGGAGTGTGATACCTCCAGCATCGTTCTTTTTTCTTAGGATTGCTTTGGTATTTTGGGTCTTTTGTGGTTCCAAACAAATCTAATGATTTTTTTATTCTATTTCTTTAAAAAATGCCATGGGGATTTTGATGGGGATTGCATTAAATCTGTATATTGCTTTGGGTAATATGGCCATTTTAACTATGTTGATTCTTCCAATCCATGAGCACGGATTGTCTTTCCATTTCTTTGTGTCTTTTTCAATTTCTTTCAAAAATGTCTTGTAGTTTTCAGCATATAGGTCTTTCACATCCTTAGTTAAGTTTATTCCTAGATATTTTATTCTTTTTGCTGCAATTGCAAATGGAATTTTTTTAAAATTCTTTTTCTGAGATTTCATTGCTACTATATAAGAATGCAATGGACTTTTGTACATTGATTTTGTAGCCAGCAACTTTACTGTATTTGTTGACTATTTCTAATAGCTTTTTGGTGGAGTCTTTAGGGTTTTCTATATATAGCATCATGTCTTCTGCAAAGAGTGATAATTTAACTTCTTCATTCCCAATTTGGATGCCTTTTATTTCTTTCTCTTGCCTGATTGCACTGGCGAGGCCCTCCAACACTATGTTGAAAAGCAGAGGTGATAGGGGACAGCCCTGTTGTGTTCCTGAACGTAGAGCAAAGGGCTTCAGTTTTTCACCATTAATTATGAGATTAGCTGAGGGTTTGTCATATATGGACTTTATTATGTTATTTTTGTTCGATGCCTATTTTATTAAGTGTTTTAATCATAAATGGATGTTGTATTTTGTCAAATGCTTTTTCTGCATCAATTGATATAAACATATGATTTTTGTCCTTTATTTTGTTTATGTGATGTATCACATTGATGGATTTGTGTATGTTAAACCATCCTTGTGCCCCTGGGATGAACCCCACTTGTTGTGATGAATAATCTTTTTCATGCATTGCTGTATTCGATTTGCTAGAATTTTGTTTAGGATTTTTGCATCTGTATTCATCAGAGATATTGGTCTGTAGTTTTCTTTTTTTGTGTTGTCCTTACCAGGTTTTGGTATCAGGCTAATGTTGGCCTCATAAAATGAGTTTAGGGAGTACTGTCTCTTGTTCAATTTTTTGGAAGAGTTTGAGCAGGAGTGGTATTAGATTCTTTTTGAAGGTTTGGTAGACTTCACTGGTGAAGCCATCTGGTCCCGGACTTTAGCTTTTGGGAAGGTTTTGGATGACTGATTCAATTTCGTTACTGGTGATCAGTCTGTTTAGATTTTCCAGTTCTTCATGGTTCAGCCTAGGAAGGCTATATGTTTCTAAGAACTTGTCCATTTCTTCTAGGTTGTTGAATTTGGTGGCATATAGTCCTTCATAGTATTCTTGGATGATCCTTTGTATTTCTGTGGCATCTGTGATAACTTCCTCTTTTTCACTTCTGATTCTATTAGTGTCTTCTCTCTTTTTATCTTAGTGAGTCTAGCCAAGGTTTTGTCAATTTAGTTAATCTTTTCAAAGAACCAGGTCTTTGTCATATTAAATTTTTCTATTGTCTTTTTGTTCTCTATTTCATTTAGTTCTGTTCTGATTTTTATTATTTCCTTTCTTCTGCTAACCTTGGGTTTCATTTGTTCTTCTTTTCTAGTGCTTCAAAGTGTAATGTGAAGTTATTTATTTGGGATTTTTCTTGTTTCTTGAGATAGACTTGTAATGATATAAATTTCCCTCTTAAAACTGCTTTCGCTGCATCCCAAAAATTTTGGTAGGATGTATTTTCATTGTCATTTGTTTCTATGTATCTTTTGATCTCTCCTCTAATTTCTTCTTTGACCCAGTCATTCTTTAAAAGTATGTTGTTTAATCTCCATGTATTTGTGTTTTTTCCTGCTTTCTTTTTGCAGTTGATATCCAATTTCAAAGCCTTGTTATCAGAGAATATGCTTGGTATGATTTCATTCTTCTTAAATTTGCTGAGGCTGATTTTATGTCCCAACATATGGTCTATCCTTGAGAATGTTCCATATGCACTAGAAAAAATATATAGTCTGATGTTTTAGGATGAAGTACTCTATAAATATCAATTATGCCCATTTCATCTAATGTGTCATTTAGGGCTGCAATTTCATTATTTCTTTTCTGTTTGGATGATCTATCCATAGCTGTCAATGATGTATTTAGGTCCCCTAGTATAATTGTGTTTTGGGCAATTTTTCCCTTTAGTTCTGTTATTAGTTGCTTGGTATATTTCGGTGCTCCCTGATTGGGGGCATAAATATTGATGACTGTTATGTCTTCCTGTTGTATAGTCCCCTTTATCATTATGAAATGTCCATCTTTGTCTCTTGTTACCTTTTTTATACTGAAGTCTGTTTCATCTGATATCAGTATAGCTACACCAGATTTTCTCTGGATACCATTTGCTTGGAGTGTCAATTTCCACCCTTTCACTTTGAGTCTATGCTTGTCCTTGTAGCTGAGATGCATCTCTTGGAGACAGCATATGGCTGGGTTCAGTTTTTTGATCCAATCTGCTACTCTGTGTCTTTTTATTGGTGAGTTCAGTCCATTTACATTTAGGTTGATTATTGATATATGAGGATTTCCTATCATTCTATCTTTAGTATTCTGGTAAGACTGTGTCTTCATTATCTCTTTGCCTTTTTGTTGTCTATTATTTCTGTGTGGTGATATTCTATGATGTTTCCTTTTGTTTCCTCTTTTATTACAGTATATATTTCAGTTCTGGATTTTTTTTTGAGTGGTTACCCTTAAGTTTATGTAAAAGAAAGTTTGATATTTAGAGTATTCCATTTTCTTCAGCATGCTTACTTTCTCCATTCCCATATTCCGGTTCAGGCCTTTACTCTCCCCCTTTTTATGTTTTGGTTGCCACAAATTGTCCCTGTTGATGGTGGTCAAATAGCCTCCTTTAGTATTTCTTGTAGTGCAGGTCGTGTATTAGAAAATTCCCTCAGCTTCTGTATGTCTGGAAAGGTCTTTATTCCTCCTTCATATCTAAAGGATATCTTTGCTGGATATATTATTCTTGGCTCATAATTTCTCTCTTTCAATAGTTTGAATATTTGGTTCTACTCCTTCCTGGCTTGTAGAGTTTCTGCTGAAAAACTGATGATAATCTAATGGGCTTTCCTTTGTAGGTTACCAACTTCTTTTCCCTGGATGCCTTGAGGATTCTTTCTTTGTCGTTGATTTTTGACAGCTTTAATACAATGTGCCTTGGAGAAGGCGTGTTGGGATTGAGGTAATTAGGTGTTCTATTTGCTTCTTGGATTCGAAGATCCAGTTCTTTCCACAAGTTTGGAACGTTCTCATTGACTATTTGCTTGAATGTACTCTCTGTTCCCTTCTCTCTTTCTTCTCCTTCTGGTATGCCCATTATTCTTATATTGCTCTTTTTGATGGAGTCAGAAAGTTCTTGTAGAGTTCTTTCATTTCTTTTAAGTGTCAAGTCTCTTTCTTCTTCCATCCATGTTATTTCCAGGTTTCTGTCTTCAATGTCACCGATTCTTTCCTCCATCTGGTCAACTCTACTACCTAAGCTGGCTATTTCATCTTAATTTCTTCTATTGAGTCCTTAATCTCCAGAAATTCCATTTGGTTCTTTTTGAAAATTTCAATATCTTTGGTGAAATGTTCATGTAGTTCTTTGATCGTGTTTCTGAGTTCATTAAACTGCCTTTCTGTGTTTTCTTGCATCTCGTTGAGTTTTTTTCAGAACTGCAATCTTGAATTCTCTGTCATTTAAGTCACATATTTCCATATTTAAGTTCATTTTCTGGAGACTTTTCACTTTCTTTCTGAGCTGTCTTGTTGCCTTGGTTATCATGGCAATTACTGATTTATTATTTCTCTTCCTAGACATCTACAGGAGTTGGTTCTGCAACAGGTTGATAGGAAGAGGTCTTTCTTTTGTTTTCCAGTGTGTGTTTGTAGAATGTTTTACTTTCTCTCCAACTGCAGCCTGTTTTTCTCTCTCACACTGTAGTGTTATATTTTCTCTGCACTATTCCAGCTTCTCACATAATGGGGGGATTCCCTGGAAGGCGGGCTTCTCTTCTGTTAACAGTTGCCTGGGTCATAGGGCACCGCGTCCCTGTGGGAATACAGAGAGCTTTGAAGTTCCAAAGCTCTTCCTGCACCAGATTCAGAGCCCATGTGTTTCAGCAGTTCTGTTTACTCCTGCAGGGATCTGCCTAGATAGGTGGGGACAGGGGCGGGTGCGTTGTGAGAATTGGCCCAGAGCAATGGCGGCAACCACCACCACAGCCGGTCCTGCTTCCACAGCTCCCTCCTCTTTGCTGGAACTAGTTGGGCTGAGAATCTGTGTCTGTGTACCACAGTTCTCAGAACTGCAAATATTCTGATTTTTTTTATCTGAGACTGCTTCTGTTCTGCTTCTAGCACTGGGCAGGTGTGGGCAGGGTGAGCTCTGGGAGGGTAGGGAAGGGGCGGCTAGTCTCAGTACCTAAGGCTTCCGTTCTCTGTGGCAGTGAGGGCTTAAACCACTGTTTTCAGCCTTCTTCCCTCAGTCTTTACTCTGAGGTCTCTGCTGTGAGCGTTGGATTCAGCCGTGTTATATGCTGTCCCCTCAGCCCTGTGGGCCATAAACGGAGCCCTAGCAGTCCAAGTCCTTCCCTCTCCTACAGCTGTGGTAGTTCCAGGAAGCAGCGAGCTCGAAGCACTGAGTTCGATCTGTGTCCTACGCCTGCAGGGCTCTGTCTCTCACTTCTCCCTTCCCTCCCCCCCCACCCCCCCTCCCCCCCTCGCGTGAATCGCCTACCTTTGGGTGATATCAGTAGTGAGCCTCTTCGTCTTGCCTGTCTGCTGTGCAGGGAGTCCTTTGTGGAGTTATCGTTTTTTCAATTTATTGTAAATTGCAGGGGAGATTTCCAGAAGCTCACCTCACACTGCCATTTTGATGACGTCTATATGGTCATTTTAATGATATTAATTCTTCACATCCATGAGCATGGTATATCCTTCCATTTATTTCTGCCTTCCTCAATTTCTTTCTTCAATGTCTTGTAGTTTTTGGAGTACAGGTCTTTCACCTCATTAGTTAAAGTTATTTCTACTAAGTATTTTATTCTTTTCAATGCAATTTTAAATGGGATTGTTTTCTTAATGCCTTCTTCTAATTATTTATTATTACTGTATAAGAACATGATGGATTTCTGTATATTAATTTTCTATCCTGCTACTTTACTGAATTCTTTTTTTAATTCTATTATTTTTTTGGTGGATTCTTTAGGGTTTTCAATATATATATTAATAGTATTATGTCATCTGTAGTGACACTTTTGTTTTTTCCTTTCCAATTTGGATGCCTTTATTTCTTTTTCTTGTGTGATTGCTGTGACTAGGACTTCCAGTACCATATTAAATAATAGTGATGAGAGTGGGCATCCTGGTCTTGTTTGTGATCTTAGAGAAAAAGCTTTCAGCTTTTCACCATTGAGTATGTTAGCTATGGGTTTGTCATATATGGCCTTTATCAAGTTGAAGTTAAGTTTCTTCAATACACAATTTGTTGAGAGTTTTTATGATAAATGGATGTTGAATTTTGTCAAGTGCTTTTTTTCTGCATCTATTGAAATAATTATATGATTTTTATCCTTGGTTTTGTTGATGTGATGAGTCACATTACTTGTTTTGTAATTGAACCACACTTGTATCCCTGGTATAAATCCCACTCGATCATGGTTTATAATGCTTTTAATGTATTATTGAAATCAGTTTGCTAGTGTTTCTTTGAGAATTTTGGCATCTATGTTCATCAGGGATATTAGTCTGTAATTCTCTCTCTCTCTCTCTCTCTCTCTCTCTCAGAGCCTTTGTCTGGGTTTTGCATCAGGGTAATGATGGCTTCATAGAATGAGTTTGGAAGTGTTCCTTCCTCTTCAATTTTTTGGAATAGTTTGAGAAGGATAGGTACTAATTCTTCTTTAAATATTTGGTAAAATGTGTGAAGCCATCTGGTCTTGGGCTTTTGTTGGTTGGAAATTTTTTTTATTACTGCTTCAATCTCATTGCTAGTAATTGGTTTGTTCAGATTCTCTGTTTCTTTTTGGTTTAGTCTTGGAAGATTGAATGTTTCTAGAAATTTATCCATTTCTTTTAGATTGTTCAATATGTTGGCATATAATTGTTCATAGTATTTTTTATGATCCTTTGTATTTCTGTGGTGTTGTCAGTTGTAATCTCTCCTCTTTTATTTCCAATTTTATTTATTTATATTCTCTCTTTTTTCTTGATGAGTCTTGCTAAAGGCTTGTCAATTTTATTTATCTTTTCAAAGAAGCAGTTCTTAGTTTCATTGGTCTTACCTATTGTTTTTCTATTTTGTTTATTTCTGCTCTGATCTTTATTATTTTCTTCCTTCTACTTACGTTTTGTTCTTTTATTTCTAATTCCTTTAGGTGTAAATTTAGATTGTTTATTTGGGATTTTTTCCTGCTTCTTGAGATAGACCTGTATAGTTATGAACTTTCCTCTTATAACTACTTTTGCTGTACCTATAAGTTTGTAAAGTTGTGTTTTCACTTTCATTTGTCTCAAGGTAATTTTTGCTTTCATGTTTGATTTCTTCTTTGATCCATCAGCTGTATACAAGCATGGTGTTTAATCTCCACGTACTTGTGTTTGTTTTTTTCCAGTTTTCTTCCTATAGGTGATTTCTAGTTTCATGCCATTGTAGTTGGAAAAGATGCTTGATATAATTCCAATCCTCTTTAATTTATGAGGCTTCTTTTGTGGCCTAGTATGTGATCTACCATGGAGAATGTTCTATGTGCACTTGAGAAAAATGTGCAATCTTCAGTTTTTGAATGAAATGCTCTAAAAATATCAATTAAGTCAAAATGGTCTAATGGGGTTTTAAGGCAATTATTTCCTTATTATTTTTTTGTTTGGATGATCTATCCATTGAGGTAGGTGGCGTATTAAGGTCCCCAACTATTGTTGTATTACTGTTAATTTTGGCTTTTATGTCCATTAATATTTGCTTTATATATTTGGATGCTCCTATGTTGGGTATGTAGATATTTACAATTGTTATGTCCTATATCCTCTTCTTGTATTGACCCCTTTTAAATTATGTAATTTTCTTCTTTGTCTCTTTTTACATTCTTAAAGTCTGTTTTGTCTGATATGAATATTGCTACCCCAGCTTTCTTTTCATTTTTATTTGCATGGAAATCTTTTTCCATCCCTTCACTTTCAATCTGTGTATATCTTTTGATCAGAAGTGAGTCTCTTATAGGCACTGTATAGATGGGTCATTGTGGTTTTTTTTCCTTCCATTCAGCCACCCTATGTCTTTTGATTGTAGCATTTAGTCCATTTACATTTAAATATTTGATATAATTGACATGTGAAACCATTCCATCCTGGGCTTTTGTTTTTCCTTTTGATTTGTTTGTTCTATTTAGTGTTTTGATTGGGTCTCTCTCTCTCTCTCTCTCTCTCTCTCTCTCTGTCTCTCGTATTTTTGGTGTGCTTTTTGGTTATTGTTTACCATGAGGTTCACATACCAGGGGTGCCAAAAAAATGTATACACATTTTAAGAGATGTTAACACTTTGGTCAACATTGCTCAAGCAGTAAATTGCCATAATCAGAAGTGTCTGGACACTGATGGTAACCATGTTTGTATTTGCAGAAGTCAAACATGACTTGTATTCATCTTTTATTATTGCTATTAATACAGTTTTTTCCTTTCTTAAAATGTGTATACAGATTACGTCATACAAATGGCAGCATGAGGTGAGCCTCTTGAAATCACCCCTGCAATTTACAACAAATTGAACAACTTTATTCCACAAAGGACTCACTGCGCAGCAGACAGGCAAGACTACGAGATGCACAACTGAAATCAGCTAAAGGTGGGCAACTTGGGCGAGAGGAGGAGGAGAGAAGCAGGAAGTGCAGAGACGCGGGTCAAGAGGGAGAAGGACTCAAACTGGAGCTCCGAGTTCGCTACATTCCAGAGCTACCACAGTCACCAGAGAGGGAAGAATTCGGCTGCTAGGGCTCCCCTTATAGCCCACAGTCCAGCCTGAGGGGTCAGCATATAACATGGCAGAACCCAATGCTCATGGCAGAGACTGAGGGAAGAAGGGTAAAAATGGCAGTTTAAGCCCTCACCGCCGAGCAGAGAATGGAAGGCTTAGGCATGGAGCCTAGCTGTCCCCTCCCAGCCTCCCAGAGCTCACCTCACCTCCACCCTCCCAGTGCTAGAAGCGGAAGGTAGCAGTGTCAGATCAAAAGAACAGAATATTTGCAGTTCTGAGCACTGTGGCCTGCAGCCATGGACTCGCAACCCAACTAGTTCCAGTGAAGGGGAGGGAGCCTTGGGTTCAATACTGGCTGTGCTGATGGTCTCTGCCATTGCTCAGAGCCACTTCTCACAACCCACCACTCCCCTGCCCCCACCTATCTGGGCAGATCTGTGCAGGGGTAAACTGAGCCGCTGAAACACACAGGCTCTGAGTCTGGTGCAGGAAGAGCTTTGGAACTTCAGAAGGACTCCACATCCCCTCATGGAGGTGGTGTCCTGAGATCCAGGCAACCTACGCACAGAGGAGAAGCCCACCTTCCAGAGAATCCCCCCATTGTGTGAGAAGCCGGAACAGTGCAGAGAAAATATCACACTATAGTGTGAGAGAGAATAAACGGCTGCAGTTGGAGAGAAATAAAACATTCTACTAATGCATACAAAGAAAAGACCTCTTCCTATCAACCAGTTGCAGAACCAACTCCTGTAGATGCGTAGGAAGATAAATAATAATTCATTAATTGCCATGGATAGCCAAAGTAACAAGACAGCACAGAAAGAAAATGAAAAGTGTCCAGAAAATGAACTTCAAGACATGGAAATATATGATTTAAATGAAAGAGAATTCAAAATTGCAGTACTGAAAAAACTCAGTGAGATGCAAGAAAACACAGACACACAGTTTAATGAACTCAGAAACACAATCAAAGAACAAAATGAACATTTTACCAATGAAATTAAAAATTTAAAACAAAACCAAATAGAAATTCTGGAGATTAGGAACTCAATAAAATAAATGAAGAATGAAATAACCAGCTTAGGTGGTAGAGTTGACCAGATGGAGGAAAGAATCAGTGACATCAAAGATAGAAACTGGAAATGACACAGATGGAAGAAGAGAGAGACTAGAGACTTAAAAGAAATGAAAGAACTCTACAAGAACTTCCTGACTCCATCAGAAAGAGGAATATAAGAATAATGGCCATACCAGAAGGAGAAGAAAGGGAGAAAAGAACAGAAAAATATGCAAACAAACAGTCAACGAGAACTTCCCATACTTGTGGAAAGAACTGGATCCTCAAATCCAAGAAGTAAATACAACACCTAATTACCTCAATCTCAAGAGGCCTTCTCTAAGGCACATTGTATTGAAGCTGTCAAAAATTAATGACAAAGAAAGAAGATGGTAACCTACAAAGGAAAGCCCATTACTTTATCATCAGATTTTCAGCAGAAACTCTACAAGCCAGGAGGGAGTGGATTCAAATATTCAAACTATTGAAAGAGAGAAATTATGAGTCAAAAATAATATACCCAGCAAAGATATCCTTTAGATATGAAGGAGGAATAGAAACCTTTCCAGACATACAGAAGCAGAGAAAATTTTCTAACACACTACCAGCACTTCAAGAAATACTGAAGGAGGCTATTCGACCAGCATAAGTAGGGATAATATGTGACAATAAAAACATAAAAGGGGAGAGAGTAAAGGCCTGAACCAGAATGCAAGAATGGAGAAAGTAAGCGTGCTGAAGAAAATGAATATTCTAAGTATGAAACTTTTTATGTAAACTTAATCGTAACCACTCAAAAGAAAAATCCAGACTGAAATATATAACACAGCAAAAGAAGAAACACAGGGAAAAATCACAGAATACCACCACACTAAAATAATAGCAACAAAAAGGCAAAGAAACAGTGGAGACACAGACTTACCAGAAAACAAAAGATAGAATGATAGGAAATCCTCATATATCAGTAATCACCCTAAATATAAATGGACTGAATTCACCAATAAAAAGGCACAGAGTAGCAGATTGGATCAAAAAAATAAACCCAACCATATGCTGTCTCCAAGAGAGACATCTCAGCTACAAGGACAAGCATAGACTCAAAGTGAAAGGGTGAAAATTGACACTCCAAGCAAATGGTATCCAGAGGAAACCATGTGTAGCCATAGTGACATCAGATGAAACAGACATCAGGATAAAAAAGGTAAAAGAGACAAAGATGAACATTTCATAATGATAAAAAGGACTATACAACAAGAAGACATAACAGTCATCAATATTTATGCCCCCAATCAGGGAGCACTGAAATATACTAAGCAACTACTAACAGAGCTAAAGGGAGAAACTGACCAAAACACAGTTATAATAGGAGACCTAAATACATCACTGATAGCTATGGATAGATCATCCAAATAGAAAATAAATAAAGAAATAGCAGCCCCAAATGACACATTAGATGAAATGGACATAATTGACATTTATAGAGCACTTCATCCTAGAACATCAAACTATACATTCTTTTCTAGTGTACATGGAACATTCTCAAAGATAGACCATATATTGAGACATAAAACTAGCCTCATCAAATTTAAGAAGATTGAAATCCTACCAAGCATATTCTCTGATTACAAGGCTTTGAAATTGGATAGCAACTGTAAAAAGAAAGCAGGAAAACCACAAATATGTGGACTTAAACAACATATTTTTAAAGAATGACTGGTCAAAGAAGAAATAAGAGGAGAAATGGAAATTTACATAGAAAGAAATGATAACGAAAATAGATACTACCAAAATATTTGGGATGCAGTGAAAGCAGTCTTAAGAGGGAAATTTATATCATTACAGGCATCAAGAAACAAGAAAAATCCCAGATAAATAACCTCACGTTACACCCTAAAGAACTAGAAAAAGAAGAACAAATGAAACCCAAGGTTAGCAGAAGGAAGGAAATCATAAAAATCAGAGCAGAACTAAATGAAATGGAGAACAAAAAGACAATAGAAAAAATTAATGCGACTAAGAGCTGGTTCTTTGAAAAGATTAATAAAATTGACAAACACTTGGCTAGACTCACAAAGATAAAAAAAGAAAAGACACAAATAAACAAAATCAGAAATGAAAGAGGGGACATTATCATGGATGTGATAGAAATCCAAAAACATCTAAGGATACTATGAAGGACTATATGCGACTAAATTCAATAACTTAGAAGAAATGGACAAGTTCTTAGAAACATATAGCCTTCCTAGGTTGAATCACGAAGAATTGAAAAAACTAAATATACTGATCACCAGTAAGGAAATTGAATCAGTCACCCAAAACTTTCCCAAGAGCAAAAGTCTGGGACCAGATGGTTTCACTAGTGAATTCTACTAAACATTGAAAGAGGATCTAATACCTGTCCTACTCAAACTCTTGCAAAAAATTGAGGAAGAGATAATACTCCCTAACTCATTTTATGAGGCAAACATTACCCTGATACCAAAACCTGGTAAGGATAACACAAAAAATGAAAATTACAGACCAATATCTCTGATGAATACAGATGCAAAACTCCTAAACAAAATTCTAGCAAATCGAATGCAACAATGCATTAAAAAGATTATTCATCATGACCAAGTGGGGTTAATCCTGGGACATATGGTTCCACATATGCAAACCCATCGATGTGATACATCACATAAACAAAATAAAGGACAAAAATCATATGATTATGTCAATGAATGCAGAAAAAGCATTTGACAAGATGCAATACCAATTTATGATTAAAACACTTAATAAAATAGGTATAGAAGGAAAATACCTTAACATAATAAAGGTCATATGTGAGAAACCCTCAGCTAATATCATAATTAACAGGGAAAAACTGAAACCCTTTGCTCTACGTTCAGAAACACAACAGGGTTGTACCCTATCACCTCTGGTTTTCAATGTAGCATTATAAGTCCTAGCCAGAGCGATCAGGCAAGAGAAAGAAATAAAAGGCATCCACATTTGGACTGAAGAAGTTAAATTGTCACTCTTTGCAGATGACATGATGCTATATATAGAAAACCCTAAAGAATCCACCAAAAAACTCTTAGAAATGATAAACGAAAAGAGTCGAGCTGCCGGCTACAAAATTAACTTACAAAAGTCCGTTGCATTCCTATACACTAACAATGAAATCTCAGAAAAAGAAATTTTGAAAAAGGCAATTCATTTTGCAATTGCAACAAAAAGAATATAATACCTAGAAATAAACTTAACCAAGGATGTGAAAGACCTATATGCTGAAAAGTATAAGACATTTTTGAAAGAAATTGAAGAAGACACTAAGAAATGGAAAGACATTCCATGTTCATGGATTGGAAGAATCAACATAGTTAAAATGGCCGTATTACCAAAAGCAATATACAGATTTAATGCAATCCCTATCAAAATCCCAATGGCATTTTTTAAAGAAATAGAACAAAAAATCATCATTTTTGTATCGAACCACAAAAGACCCTGAATAGCCAAAGCAATCTAAGAAAAAAGAACAAAACTGGAGGTATCACACTCCCTGACTTCAGCTTGTACTCCAGCGCAAAAATAATCAAAACAGCATGGTATTGGCAGAAAAACAGACACACAGACCAATGGAATAGAATTGAGAACCCAGAAATAGACCCACATAAATATGGACAGATAATTATTGACAAATAAGCCAAAAACATACAATGGGGAAAAGACAGCCTCTTCAATACATGGTGCTGGCAGAATTGGAAAGCCACGTGCAAAAGAATGAAACTAGACTGGTATCTGTCACCATGTACCAAAATTAACTCACAATGGATCAAAGACCTAAACATAATACCTGAAAGAATAAACTGCATAGAAGAAAATATAGGTACTAAAATTATGGACCTTGGCTTGAAAGAGGATTTATGAATTTGACTCCAAAGGCAAGGGAAGTAAAAGCTAAAATAAATGAACAGGACTCTATCAAACTATTAAAGCTTCTGCACAGCGAAAGAAACCATCAACAAAATAAAGAGGCAACAGGGCCGGCCCTGTGGCTCAGGCGGTTGGAGCTCCATCTCCTAACTCCGAAGGCTGCCGGTTCGATTCCCACATGGGCCAGTGGGTTCTCAACCACAAGGTTGCCAGCTCAATTCCTCGGATGGTGGGCTTCGCCCCCTGCAACTAAGATTGAACATGGCACCTTGAGCTGAGCTGCCACTGAGCTCCCGGATGGCTCAGTTGGTTGGAGCTGACTCAATTGGTTGGAGTGCGTCCTATCAACCACAAGGTTGCTGGTTCGACTTCCACAAGGGATGGTGGGCTGCGCCCCCTGCAATTAGCAATGGCAACTGTACCAGGAGCTGAGCTGAACCCTCCACAACTAAGACTGAAAGGACAATAACTTGAAGCTGAACGGCATCCTCTATAACTAAGATTGAAAGCACAACAACTTGACTTGGAAAAAAGTCCTGGAAGTACACACTGTACCCCAATAAAGTCCTGTTTCCCTTCCCCAATAAAAACAAACAAACAAACAAAAACAAAATAAAGAGGCAACAAACCAAATGGGAGAAGATTTTTGCGAACAACGCCTCCGATAAGTGGTTAATATCCAAAATATATAAGGAACTCACACAACTTAACAAGAAAACAATCAATCCAGTTAAAAAATGGGCAGAGTACCTGAAGAGATAATTCTCCAGAGAGGACATACAAATGTCCAATAGACATATGAAAAAATGTTCAACATCACTAGTCATCGAGAAATGCAAATAAAAACCACAATGAGATATCACCTCACCCCAGTCAGAATAGCTATCATCAACAAGACAAATAGTAACAAGTGTTGGAGAGGCTGTGGAGAAAAAGAAATCCTCATACACTGTTGGTGGGAATGCAGATTGGTGCAGCTGCTATGGAAGGCAGTGTGGAGGTTCCTCAAAAAATTACGAGTAGACTTACCATATGACCCAGCAATCCCTCTCCTGGGTATCTACCAAAAAAATCTGGAAATATTTATCCCTGAAGACACATGGGCTCCAATGGTCATTGCAATTTTATTTATGGTGGTCAGGACATGGAAACAACCGAAGTGTCCTTCCATAGATGAATGGATAAAGAAATGTGATATGTATGTGTGTGTGTGTGTATATATATATATATATATATATATATATATATATATATATATGCACAATGGAATACTTTTCAGGCATAAGAAAAGATGAAATAGGACCATTTGTGACAACATGGATGGATCTTGGGAATATAATGCTAAGAGAAATAAGTCAGACAGAAAAAATAGAGAATCATATGGTCTCACTGACATGTGGTATATAAACCAAAAACAACAAAACAACAAGACAAATGAAGAAACAAAAACTCATAAACACAGACAATAGTTTAGTGGTTACCAGAGGGTAAGGGGGATAGCGGGAAGTAGAAGAGGGTAAAGGGGGTCAAATATATGGTGATGGAAGGAGAACTGACTCTGGGTGGTGAATACACAATGGGATTTATAGATGATGTAATACAGAATTGTACACCTGAAATCTATATAGTTTTACTAACCAATGTCACCCCAATAAATTTAATAAAAAATAAAAATAAAATAAATTATAAAATGACATCTTTTAAATAAAGATGAATATGAATCAAGTATTAGATGACATTATAGAACTATTATTATTAGGTTTGATCACAGTAATTATGATAATGTAAGAAAATATCTTTCTTTTTACATGGATTATGAATTATTTAGGGGTGAATCACATGATGTCTGGGATTGTTTTAAATACGAAAGCAAAATAAAGGGACTTGAATATAATAACAAACAATTATGGCAAAACAAAGATGATTTGAGTAGTGGGTAATAATAAGTCCATTGATATTGCATTTTCTATTTTATAAATATTTAAAATACTCGTTTAAAATTTTTAAATTAAAAAGAACATTTAAAAAATTTTACAGTTAAAAAAATAAAAAAAATTAAAACACCCCTCCTGTACAATAACCAGTTTAGAAGTTTAGAGGCTACGCGAGCTCAGCCTGTAGTAGTGCTGACAGAGTCTTGGCTGGGGAGGAGGAGGGCCTCATACAGGAGACTTTGTGGGTTGGCTGGTTCCATGTGGTGTTGATGGTCTCTGCCTCAGGAATTGTCTCCGTGGAAGTGGTGTGTTGTGTGTGATTTGGGGGCAGGAGGGTACTATTCAACCTCTCTCTGTAATGTTGAGGAACCCCTCTTCAGAAGAGGGTAAACGGGGTCAAGTATATGGTGATGGAAGAAGAACTGACTCTGGGTGGTGAAAACATAATGTGTGATATAGATGATGTATTACAGAATTGTATACATGAAATCTGTGTAATTTTACTAACAATTGTCACCCCAATAAACTCTAATTAAAAAAAGAATAAAAGAAAAAAATATCTATACATTTTTTTGGCATCCTCTGTATATCCATCTATATTTATGGCAGTCTGTTTTAAGCTGATAGACATTTAAGTTCAGTGGCATTCTAAAATAATTATTTTTACTTCCCCTTCCACTCTTTATGTTTTTGACATCATGTTTTATACTTTTTTGTTTTGTGTATCCCCTGATTATTTCAGTTATAGTTAATTTTGCTGCTTTTGTCTTTTAACCTTCATATTAGCTTTTTAAGCGGTTGATTCACTGTGTTTATTATGTATTTGCCTTAACCAATGATTTTTTTTTTCCTTTTCTATATTTTCTTGTTTCTGGCTATGGCCATTTCTTTTCTGTGTAAAGAAGACCCTTTAACACTGTTGTAAGTCTGGTTTAGTGGTTGTGAACTCCTCTAGTTTTTGCTTGTCTTGGAAACACTTTATCTCTCCTTTAATTTTGAATGATAACTTTCCTGGATATAGTACTATAAGTACTATAGGTTGTAGATTCCCTTCTTTCAGCACTTTACCTATCTCCTGCCACTCCATTCTGGCCTGTAAAGTTGCTTCTGAGAAATCAGCTGATAGCTTTATGGGGTTTGCCTTGTATGTGACTTGCTGTCTCAGTCTTCCTGCCTTCAAGATTGTCTCTTTATATTTAACTTTTGCCATTTTAATTACAATATATTTTGGTGTGGGTCTCTTTGGGTTCATCTTATTTGAATTCTCTGTGCTTCCTGGACCTGGATGTCTGTTTCCTTCCCCAACTTAGGATAGTTTTCAGTCATTATTTTTCCAAATATTCTTTCTGCCCTTTCTCTCTCTCTTCTTTTTCTGGAATTCCTATAATGTAAATGTTATGGAGCATGATATTAGCCCAGCAATCTCTTATACTATCCTTATTTTTTTTAATTCTTTTTTCATTTTGCTGTTTTGCTTGGATGATTTCCACTATTCTGTCTTCCAGGTTGCTCATCTGTTCTTCTGTATTAACTAATGTGCTGTTGATTTCTTCTAATGTATTCTTCAATTCAGTTACTGTATTCTTCATCTCTGCTTGGTTCTTTGTTATATTCTCTGTCTCTTGTTGAAGTTCTCCCTGAGTTCCTCTGCTCTCCTCTTGAGTGTGTTGAGCATCTTTATGACCATTTCTTTGAATTCTTTATCAGATGAATTACTTATCTCCATTTCATTAGGGTTTTTCTCTGTGGTTGTTGTTGTTGTTGTTTTTTCTTGTTCCTTCATTTGGGTAACATTCTTCCGTTTGACTTTCTGTGTCTGTTCCTAGGAGTTAGATGGAATAGCTATCTCTGCCAGTCTTGAAAAAGTGGCCTATGTAGACAGTGTTAGCAGGCACGTTATAGTCAGGGCAGACACATGCAGTGTCTGGTGTGTTGCCTCACCTGAAAGAATGGGTTCCAGGTGCGGCAGCTTTGTGTGCACACAGTTTTTTTTTTTGTTTTGGTTTTTTTTTCGCCCTTCTGATGTGGATGAGACTGCCTGATGTGGACAAGGATGCATGAGTGTGTGCTTGGCATGCCCTGTTGCTTTAATTGCTTGTTGCCACAGCAAAGTATGGGCAGGGATGCTCTGTGTGCTTGCTCTTCAATGCCCTACTAGCTCTGCTCTTTCTCTGGGTAGAGGAACCTTGTGTGGGGGTACTGCAATGTTTTGCTAGCTCCACATTTTCTTTGGACAAAGCAGGACAATTACAACCACACTTTCTCTGGACAGGGTAATCCTGTGTTCATGTCTCTCAGCATTTTGCTAGCTCTGCACTCTCCCCAGGCCAGGGAGCCCCATGTACATGCTCAGCCCAGTGGGTGTGTGAAACAGCACTCTGCTGTACCTGCTGGATCTATTTCCTGGTGGAGGTGCCCCTTCTACGCACACTATGGATCCTTCCTGTTCCTGCTGGCTCTAGCTCCAGGAGGAGTGGCTGGGGGCATGCTACAGTGGCCCTACTGGTTGGCTAGAGAAACTGGATGGAGTGCCCATCCATTATCCAAGTGCAAGGAAAACATAAACAATGCTGCTTACCAATTCCTCTGGTCCTAGATTGCCCCTCAGCTCCCAGAGAGGTCTTGTGGTTCCCCAACCTTCTCTATGTCTTACTTGTTATGCAGAAGCTGTTCAATTGGTTCTCAGTTGTGTCTCAGGAGGAATTGCTCAAAATATAGGTGTACGTTCAATATATTCTTGGGAGGGGACAAACTCAGTGTCTACCTATGCCGCCATCTTGGACTTGCCTCCATTAAGGCTTTTTAATTGGTATTGAGTGATACACCATGTGAATGACAGTATCATCCATATCCATCCCTTAGCACCTCTTCATATTGTCTTTTATCTAGGAACTTTAAAAGTTTCTCAGTTTGCATAAGCATTTGGAATAATCAGTATATTCTCAGCTTTGTAAACATGCAGAGAAAATGTTTTAGGAAATAGACCAAATTATTAACAGTAGTTTTTTCTGGGCTGTAGTTTTTTTTTTTGTTTTTTTTTTGTTTGTTTGTTTTTTGTATTCTCAAATTTTCTACAATGAATAGCTGTCACCTTCTAAATTATACAATTTAAAAATCAGCTTACAACATATAATTTTTATATAATCATATAATTGCAATTATGTCAAAATATGCATTTTTTGACATAATTGCAATTATATGATTATATAATTGTAAAAGAGTAGAATAAATTGTTAATAGTTTTATCCCCTGTGGATGTAGAGAAATGAAGTTTTTCCCCCTTCTACTTTTTGAAAATTTCCAATTTTTTTTGTAATGATAATTGTTATCAGTGAAGATTCTCGATTATAAATAATGGAAGTTGATTTCAGCTACCTTGAGCAGAAAAGGATTTATTGTAAGAACATTAGGTAGTTCCCAGCATCTTTAGGAATCCTGGAAACTAAAGAAAGCTTAGTGGGAAAGAGAGAGACAACCTAGCCAAGGTCAAGCCAAGGTCAGTGGTTTGGTCAGGAGGCTGCTACTGGCACTGCGACCTGGGTACTCACAGCCATTGCTGCTGCTGTACTCCTGATGCCTGCACTGCCACTACAAACACTCTCTCTAACCATCCCTGCGTCTTTGTGTCATTGTCTGAAGGTTCAGATTTCTGGGCAGGACCACCTGATTTGCCAACATCAATCACGTTTTAGCTTGTTTTACCTGGGAAGCAGGGAGAAGGACTGCCTGGCTCTTGGCTGGGATCCCCCCAAGATTCATGTAATGGAGATCCTTCCAAATAGGTAGGATGCTCAAATGTGGGATAGCTAAAAAAAAGACAAATGTCCACTCCAAGCAGATTTTATCATAATGATTATTACTACTACAATTTCCCAAACTAGGCTGCAGAGCTGGTCTAGGAAGACACTAATCACCACAATTAGGCATTGATTTTACAATGGAAAGAAAAATAAACTTTTTTGGGGGGCAAAATACAGACATTTTGTGTCATACAATGTGGACCAAAGTACATTTTATTTCACACAGTACAGATTAAAAACAGGGTTTATTGGAGAAAGTTATGAGCCTCGGGTCAGTAACAGAAGGCAGGAGTGCCCCATCCTACCATCATCTCCCAGACAGGTGTGCAGTAGGACACACAGTGGGAGGGACCTCGCCCCCTCATTTGCTCTTTTTCTTACAGGTCCAAATTTTCCAGTCAGAGTAAAGTGAGACTCCTTGAGACTGAGCAGTAAGAATTGAGAGTGCCAGGAGTTAATCCAGGGAAACTAGTTTTCCAGTGGATGGAAGGGGTTGATGAGGGAGAGTGAAGCTCATGAAACCCGGGGAAGACGGCAGGTGTGCTGTTCCCAGAGCAGAGTAGTGGCAGGTTTGGGGGAATTGATGAGTTCAGTTCGGGACAGGCTGAGTCCTGAGCACATATGAGTCACCCCAATCAAGGTCAGGATCCCAGCTGCACCCTCTCACAGCAGCCTGCACTTTTCATTTGTAGTGCTTACCCCACCCAATTGCAATGAAATCAACAATCACATATTAGTGTTGAATCTCTGCTCTGGATTGCATGCTCCCTGAGGCTGTGACCCAGGTCTATCCACTTCACTACTATATGCCCAGCACCTGGCACAGGGTCAGGCATGGCGCAGGTAACAGAAAATGTCTTTGGAATGAATTAATGAAAGTGGAGCTGTGCCACAGGTATTTGGACACATGGATAGAAAATTGAGAGAAAGACCTGGAATGAAGCTCTAGACTTAGGAGAATTCTGCACTTACATAGTGACCAACTCCCAGTCACTGGGTTAGAGGGGTTACCTGCTGGGCCCAAGTGGGTTAAGAAAAATCAAAGTCCAAGCCAAAACCCTGGGAAACACCATCACCCAAGGGGGGCAAGAAAGAGGAGCAGCCAGAAAGGTCAGCAGAGAACTAAGAAAGGGTTGTGTCCTGGTAAGGTAAGGAGGAGAGAGTTTTAAGCCTCAGAAATCAGTGAAGTCTAATGCTCCTGAAAGTTTTGTAAGATGAAAAGCACCAACACTTACAAAGCACTAGTGTGCCAGGCACTGTTCTGACAGCTTGTGTATTAACTCAATACTCATGACAACCATGTCAGGCAGGTGTTATCATCATTGTCCCCTCAGTATGAAGATACTGAGGCACAGAGAAGTCACCCAGCTAGTAAGTCACCCAGCACAGAGAAGTCACCCAGCTGGCCGTCAGCTGTAGCCAGTAAGGCTGTGTATTAACCTCGGGTCTCTGGTGCCCAGGTGTGCTCTGCCTCATCGTACATGAGGTCCGACAATTACATTCGCAAACTTGCCACCGTGTGCTTACATTGGCAGCACTGTACAGACAGCTCAGTAAGGTGTCATAATCTTGGTATATCAGTGTCTCACAGCTGTGTTTGTGTTGATGTAGAGTGGTGTCTTGCTGAGCGGCGTTCATTATTGTTGTTGCGTGTTTTTGTGTACCATCGCGAGAATGTCTGAGTTTGAATTAGAGCAACAAACAAACATTAAATTTCTTGTTAAACTTGGTGTGGGGACAGAGTCCCAGAGAGCAGTTTCCAGGCTCTTGGCCTCACGTGGAAAGGTGCTGGCTCGGGTAGTAGATGGCCGTCAGCTGTGGCAAGTTGGCCGTCAGCTGTAACCAGTTAGCCAATTGTCCACTGATATAACTGCCGCGGCTGTGGTGGAGACGGAGAGTCGGTTGGTTGGCAGAAAAGCGGACAGCAGGTCATACGTCGTGTGAATCCAGCCTCCAGTGAGACTATAGTGGTATGACTCCCCTACCTATGGCTTCATGGGTGTTCCTTTTTGGCCTCACCATATCCTGTGTTCTTATGTGGGGAGCGGGAGCTGAGACCCCGCAGGCCACCCTGCATGACACTTGGCAAGAGTGGAAGTGAAATCAGGGACATGTTAGTCCAAGTTTATGGGGATAATACCATGAAGAAAACGGCAGTGTACAAATGGATTAAATATTTTTCTGAGGGAAGAGAATGCGTCACTGATGAAGAGAGGTCAGGGCGGCCAGTAACGAGCAGAATTGATGAAAATATTGCAAAAATTTGTCGAAATGTGCATCAAAATCATCAGCTGACTGTGAGAAGCATAGCAGACCAAGTAAACATTGATAGAGAAACAGTTAGGAAAATCTTAACTGAAAATCTTGGCATGAGAAAGGTGTGTGCAAAAATGGTCCCAAAGGAGCTCACAGATGAACCAAAGCACAGGAGAGTCAAAGTTTGCCAAGATCTTTTGGAGAGGCAAGACGATGTTTTGGGCCATGTTATCACTGGTGATGAAACATGGGTGTACCAATACGACCCTGAAACAAAGCGTCAAAATGAACAATGGAAGTCAGCCAATTCTCCACAACCAAAAAAGTTCTGTCAGTCCAAATCGAGAGTCGTTACCAACATTTTTTGATATCAGAGGGGGATTATCCACTATGAATTTGTACCAACTGGACAGTTAACCAAGTTTACTATTTGGAAGTGCTGAAAAGGTTGCATGAAAAAGTTAGATGACATGAAATTTCACTAACAATTCATGGCTCTTGCAGCACAACAATGCACCAGCTCACACAGCACTGTCTGTGAGGGAGTTTTTAGCCAGTAAACAAATAACTGTATTGGAACACCTTCCCTACTCACCTGATCTGGACCCAAACACTCCTTTCTTTACCTGAAGATAAAGGAAGTATTGAAAGGAAGACATTTTGATGACATTCAGGACATCAAGGGTAATAGGATGACAGCTTGTGGGGGCAGAGCCCCAGAAAGTAGTTTACAGGCTCTCGGCCTCACGTGGAGGAGTGCTGGCTCGGGTAGTAGATGGCCGTCAGCTGTGGCTGATTGGCCGTCAGCTGTAGCCAGTTAGCCAATTAGCCGCTAATATAACTGCTGCGGCTACGGAGAAGAGGAGAGAAGAAGAATGGGGGCTAGCAAGAAGATGGCGGCTGGGCTGGCAAGCGTGGATGGCGGTTTGCGGACAGTGTGGATCCAGCCTCCAGTGAGAGTATAGTGCCGCTAGAGAGAATATAGTGGTATGACTCCCCTACCTATGGCTCCGTGGGTGTTCCTTTTTGGCCTCACCATATCCTGCGTTATGTGGGGAGCGGGACCAGAGACCCTGCAGGCCTCCCCGCACGACACAGCTCTGATGGCCATTCCAGAAAAAGAGTTCCAAAATTGCTTTGAAGGGTGGACTAGGTGCTGGCATCAGTGCATAGCTTCCCAAGGAGAGTGCTTCAAAGGTGACCATAATGATATTCAACAATGAGATACGTAGCACCTTTTGTAGGGTGAGTTCGTGAACTTAATTGATTGACCCTGTATGCTGCCTCGGTGAAGGGTAACAGATGAGTCATTGGCAGGAGCAATTAAAGTGTGCGGAAAAAACCACATGGCAGTGAGTAAAAAAGTGAGTTGGAAGGAAGAGGGTCAAGACCATAATTCCAGCCCTTCACTGCAAAGAGTTGTCCACTTCTCTCGGGCTCAGCCCGATCTTCTCAAGCAAATTCTACATTTTCACAAGGTGGGTCGTGTGCCCAGTGATATCTGTGAAGTGTGAGACTAGATGATCTTTCAGGAACTTTGGCTGAGAGGGGAAAGAGAGAGGGAGAGAGAGAGAGATAGTGTTGAGAGGTTTCTTTTTAGGATGGAGAGACTTAAGTGTATTTATAAACTTAGAACAGTGATTTTCAAGCCCACAGCACACTAGAAGCACCTGGGGTGCTTTAAAAATGACTGAATCCCTGAGGCCCATCCCCAGAAAATCTGTCTGTGTGACCCAAGTGATTCTAATGTGGGGCTGGGGGTGGGGTGAAGACCCATCCAAGGGAAAGGCACAAGTGAGCAAGGAGAGGAGGGTGGTGCAAGGAATGACAGATTAATGAAGACCTCCTGGGGGAAGTGAAAAGGGATGGGATGAGGATGAGAAATGTGAAGAAGATGTTTGGGGAAGGAGGAAAATTGGTAACAGTGAAGCAGAGAGATACATTTGTAGAGGGTGGGGACAAGCAAGGAGAGAGATGCTTGAAGGGAATCACACCTGAGAGCCATAATTGATCGATTTCTTACATTTTAACTTGGATGTGCACACTGTGGCAAGCATGGTACTTAAAAAACTTAAATCAGATGGTGTTTGTGGGGACAGAGTCTCAGAGAGCAGTTTCCAGGCTCTTGGCCTCACGTGGAAAGGTGCTGGCTCAGGTGGTAGATGGCCATCAGCTGTAACTGGTTGGCCATCAGCTGTAACCAGTTAGCCAGTTAGCCACTGATATAATTGCTGTGGCTACGTTGATTGGTTGGTTGGCTGGCAGGCAGAAAAGCAGATGGCAGGTTGCGGATCATGTGGCTCCTGCTTTCTGTGTCTCCAACCCAGCCGCCAGTGAGAATATAGTGGTATGACTCCCCCATCTATGGCTCTGTGGTTGTTCCTTTTTGGCCTCACCATGTCCTGCATTCTTATGTGGGGAGTGGGAGCTGAGAACCTGCATGACACATGGCGCAGCGAGCAGGGTACGGCACCAGCCAGAATGTCCAGAGGGGTAATGGAGCAGTTTATACGTGTGAAAGCTCAGCTTCGAGAGGCCCATGAGCAGTGGCGCTGGGAACGGGAGGTGAGGTTTGCCTGGGAGACTCGAGCCTCCAGATGGCACACCACCCTCTTGGCCATAGAAGGCGTCACCTTCCTTTTGGTAAACTGCTGCTGCTATAGGCTCCGAGGATTGTGGACATCTTGCACTAAGGCCACCACCCACTCAGACAACTGGAGCGGCTAGCAACATTCCGGCCAGGTAGGAATGGAGTCTGACTGTGGGCAGGAGGACAGATGGCCCCCACCAGTGTGTGGTGCCACTGTTCTCAGGAGTTGGACCCCCGAGGAGGGAGCACATGGATGGCTCTCTGGCCAGTGTGGAGAGGGCCCTGCAGGCTCTGGCTGAGCGGTTGCCGGAGATAGGCGAAGGCTATAGCCAGCCGCATGGGCTGGATGTTCCTCACGGCCTTTAGTCTCAACATGGAAAATGCGCCTAATGAAATAGCCCAGGTGCTGGACCGGGTGTCCCGGTTGGAAGCGCTGGAAGCTGGGGTCCACCTGTTAGAAGAGGGGCCCCACAGTGGACACTCTGAGGAGAGGCGGAGGAAGCCAGTGGAGACAATGTAGCTCCCAACCCCCAAGCCCGGCCAATCTTGAAGCAAAGGGTAAAATGTGAGCAACCTTTGGGCCCCGGGGGGCGTTGCTGCAGACAACCCAGCTGTGACTGAGTTCACGACCTATACCCCATACATTCCCACTGAGTTGCAGGAGCTGGGGAGGCAGTATAGACAGCGCCCTGGAGAGCCCGTCTCGGCTTGGCTATTACGTTTATGGGATGAGGGAGCACGCAACATTCTCTGCTCCCCAGGCGAGATGGAAAAGCTAGCCTTCGTGACAGTGCATCCGTCCCTGTGACAAAGGTTACAGAACTGCCATAGGTTGGCCCAAGACCAGGGCAACCAAACTCTAATGGAATGGCTCACTGCTGCAGTACGCACAGTATGGGGAGAGGCTGGCGAGCTGCCAGACACTGTGAGTCAGTGGCAGTCATATACAGAACTTACGCAAATAATCCGTGAAATGGGTATGAGACATGCTATTTTCAACCCTTATATGTAGGGGGCCAGATGACGAGATTTTTACAGCCAGCATGAGAGAGCTGGTTTTGGATACTGCCCCTGCAAGTGCTTTTGGATCCTTGGTTGCCATTCTTACACCCTATGTGGGGCGGCAGATCCATGAAGTTACCATTGCCATGGCCACCCTAGGGGATGTTGAAAGCTGGTGGCAAAGGAAGTTAAGACAGGAGGTCCGCACAGTTGAGACCTGGAAGCCCAAGCCAAAAGTAAAGGGGCGAGGTCGCGGGCCTCAGAGAGTAACACGCGCACAGATGTGGCGTGATCTAGTGGCAGCAGGGGTGGATAGGAAGAAAATAGACCGACAACCCAATGCACTCCTGCTGGAACTTTGGAAACAGTTGCGTCCGGAACAGCAATTCCAGAGAAGCCTAAAAGAGAAGTCTGGGAAAGCGCGACCCGTGTCCCTCCAGGACTTCATGTGGATGCTTGAGGCTGACTCCTTTCAGCGCAATTAGGGGTGGGGCCAAGGTTCCTGGTCAGAGGGGATGATCGGGGATCAGAGGCCCCACATGGAACTGTCCATACGTTGGTCCCCTTCTAATGTGCAGAAGGTTTTGGCTCTAGTTGACACTGGCGCAGACTGCAGTCTTGCTTATGGGAACCCAGAACTGTTCCCCGGACCAGCAATCTGCATTGATGGCTATGAGAGAAAGACTGGTATACCCTAAGAAGCCCAGGAAGTCTGGATCTGTCCAGAAGGACTGGTGGTGCCCTGAGAAACGCTGGCTGTGCCCAGAGAGGCTGGCTGTGTCCAGGATATTGCATTCACCTCCAGGCTCCTTGCACAGGGCCCCTCGTGGAAGACGCTTGTCCGCATAGATTGTGAGGTGAGACCCTGTACGGGTGGAGTGTGGGGACAGAGCCAGGAGTGCAGTTTCCAGGTTCTCGACTTCACGTGGAAAGGTGCTCACTCGAGTAGTAAATGGTCATCAACTGTGAGTGGATGGCCATCAGCTGTGGCTAGTTGGCCGTCAGCTATAACCAGTGAGCCATTGGCCACTAATATAACTGCCGTGGCTACGCCAGCAGCAAATTGGGGCTAGTAAGAAGATGGTGGCTGGCAAGCGTGGATTGCAGTTAGCATGGCGGATTGCAGCTAACAAGTGAGGTTGGTTGGCAGAGAGAAGTGGACGGCAGGTTGTGGATATTTTGGTTCCTGCTTCCTGTGTCTCCAACCTAGCCCCCAGTGAGAATATAGTGGTATGACTCCCCTATCCATGGCTCCATTGGTGTTCCTTTTTGGCCTCACCATATCCTGCATTCTTAAATGGGGAGTGGGAGCTGAGACCCCACATGCCACCTTGCATGACACTGACCTGCCTGCACTGTTTCTGTCATCTGAACCAGCCCGTATAAAGGAGGTCCTGGAATTGTATTTCAACCAATAGGACTGAGACTGTCCCCATTCAATTGGAGCAGTGTAGCTGTTTCCTTATTAGCATCTTCACTTACCCATCAGAGCAGCTCCATTCTGACCAAAGGACAATGCTTTTTGGACCAATCAAGCTGCGAGGATTTGGAGTCCTCATTTGCATGAGAATAGACCAATCAGAGATCAGGAACCGGACTTCTCTCTATATAAGGTCCCACTGGTTAGGAGAGTGTACTTTCCCTTTCCACTGAAGATCAAAGATTGAGGCTAAACCACCAAAGTCCTCTTTCCAGAGCAGGGGAGAGCTAAGCGGATTGAAGCATCCTGGAGCAGAGCAGACCTGTCTAGTCAGAGAGCGGCCTTGCCCCATGACTATTAGCCCCAGGACCACCTCACAGCTGTGCTGTTCTCAGCTGTGCTGTATCAAGATTGAGCTTTTTGCACTGAATAAAGTTTCTTTCTTCACCGTCCTCCATACTGGGGATTTCTATTGCCCTTGAATTGGCACCAGTGACCATCAGTTGACGGGGCAATGGGTTAGGTAGAAAGACAACATTCTTGGGGCTCTGAATCATGTATAAGGCTGGCATAGTAATCGTGGTTCAATAGGAGGGGAATGGGTTTCCTCCTCTGGAATTTCCTTAATGTGTTATCTCCATCCAACGGTGGACAGAGGCCAAGAAAAGTTTGAACCTTTCGTTTCTTTAAGAGGCGTGGCCTCGCTGAGGGACTGATTGGCTGAAGCTGCCTGTCCAGGGGCGGGACTCGGTTGCTAGGGAGCGGCGTGGCGGTCTTCGGGGGACTGCAGCGGCTGCGCAGAGGAGCGAGGTGCCTGCTGGGGCCAGGGCTGCGCAGCGACGCCGGGGGCTGGGGGAGCGGCACGCAGAGCTTGCAGTTCCCGGCCGGGAGGCGTCGTCGCCATTGCGGCCTCGCTGGGTAGCCTCGTCTGCTCTCGGAGCAGGGCCCCAGCGACCGCCGGCACCATGGGCCAGTGCGGCATCACCTCCTCCAAGACCGTGCTGGTGTTTCTTAACCTCATCTTCTGGGTGAGCGGGCGCCGGCGGGCGGGGAAGGGCGGGAGGGGCGGGCGGCGCAGCCCGGGGAGGCCTCGCCGAAGGTGCCCGCGGGGCCTGGCGGGGGCCGCGGCGGCCAACCGGGGTCGGGGCGACGGAGTCCTGCGGAAGGAGGGTAGGGAGGTCCCTCCCAGGCCGGGACGGGGGCTGGGGCGTGGAGGGTGGTGAGGGGAAGTCCTCGGGGGTTTCAGGCGGCCTCAGCGCTCCGGCTGCCGCTCCAGCCGGCTCGTTCCGAGCCGGGGGCTCCGCGCGGGAGGCTGGGCCGAGTCCCCTGTCTCCTCCCCCAGGAGCAGCCTCCTAGACCGGGAGCTCTCACTGCAGATTTGCTCGGGACATCAGGCTCGAAACAGGATATTCCCCAAAGGGTCAGGCTCCGCTTTCTTTGTCGGGGCCCGGAGCCCCCGCAGCTCCAGGCCAGTCCTGAGGCTTGTGAGCTGTTCGGGGACGCCGCCGGCTCCGGCTAGGACTTTGACTGAGAGCTCTTTGTGTATGGAGCACTGGTCGGCTGGTTACCAGCCCAGAAAACTGAAAGGTTTCAACTTGATAAGCCAAATAATCCTTCGACCAAGAAAATCAAACTGTTTGGTCACGGGGGTAGGGAGCCTGCATTTATAAACTTTGGTTAAATATGATTCGGATGTCACAAGATTTTAAAACCGATGAGTTCACTTTCAGTAAAAGATGGCTCATGAATTTTTTGGACACGCCCCCAAAGAAGGGGGTGTTTATAACCACTTCATCTTAGTTCAGATTCTCATCTCACTAGGGACTTTTGGAGTAAACTGTGTTGCTCCTACCGTGTTTCTCCGAAAATAAGACCGGGTCTTATATTAATTTTTGCTCCAAAAGACGCATTAGAGCTTATATCATCCTTAAAAATCACGCTAGATCTTATTTTCCAGCTAGGTCTTATTTTCGGGGAAGCATGGTATGAGTCTATCCTCTAGTCCAGCTGGACTTTGCACCCAGATAAATCCTTATTAAGCTTTGTTTTATTAAAAAACACCCCCCCCCAAGAAAAGAAAAACAAAACTTACTTTACTTTCAGCAGTAAAGTAGGGTTCAGCTTCCTTCTCCTGATACTGCAGCTGAAGTCCTCAGTCACCTTTCCTTCCTCATGACTGGCTATGTTCTTAAGCACTGGCTGCCCTGGATAGCCTTCTCTTTCCACAGTCAGTACACTCTTTGAACATTCCCATTTCCCATACTTTTGTATGTCTCCATTCAACTTCTTCCCCCACACATACCTAATTTGGAAAGAATCCTTTTCTTCTTACAACTCGCGTCTCCCCCTCTCCCCCCCAAAAAAGGGTGACACTTTTTATATCTCCACTGCTGTAGCATAAAAGGGTAATTACATATAATAAGGCACCTGTACACACATGCCTAGAGTCTTTTAGGGTATTTATGGAAAGAGTCCTGACTGGTAATACCTATTCAAAATCTCCCACGGGACATTGGGGTTTCCATGATTTTTTCTTTTCCAATTAGAGTAGTACTTCTCATACTTTATTTTGAGTTAAAAGCCTTTTTAAAAGGTAAAAGATTTTCCAGGGATCCCCAAATGAGAAACACAGAGACCTGGTTTTGTACCCTTTATAGTGATTTTTATGGGCATAACTACTTGATTTTGAAGAATAATCAGGTGAATTCTAGGCTATTGAAGCTCAGGGGCTCGTATTGTTAATGTAATAAAATATTGGAAATACAGGAACCGTTTTCTTTAAATTTTAAAAATAATTAAATTTTCATTTACTTTAAAATATCAGTTAATGTTAAGTGATTGTGAATCTTTAGAAATTGTGTAAGTATATGTACCATTGGTACTTTCTTCAGTGAAAAGGTTATGTTGAACACGTGTGCTTTTCATAGTGGGTTATTGCCAGACCTAGAGTCAAACTGTAGTAAAAACATATTTTATCTGGGTTAGTAGGATGGTAAAGCTTTTATGAGCTGTGATACGGAAGTTAAGCAAATATGCAGGGAAAAAAAACTGTGACATAGAGCAGATCAGTGCAATATAACTAATGAGGAAACAGTATTGTTAGATGTGTCTCCCACCAAACGATTAGTTTAGGGACAAAGTACTGGAATCTGATGAGGATGGGTAACTAACATTCGAGTCCTTAGCACACCTAGGCACTGTGCTGACCACTTGACATGGAATGTCCTCACATCAACTCCATCTGGCAGGGAATGTTGTTCTGCTGATTTTGTAGCTGAAGACATTGAAGTTTGCTGAGTTGAAAGGACAACACCCAAGGTGTGGCAGACCCTGTGTGCAAACTCCAGTTGTCCTCTACTTTAGAGCCTGTGGTGTTAGAGCAAAGTGTGATATCAAAAGATTTGGAAAGGGAAAGGAGCTCATTAGGCTATGTTGGAGTCACTTCCTGTAAAACATAATGATATTAGCCTTGTTTAGAACCTGTACCAGCATTTAAACTGCACTATTTAACTTGTCAGTTTAAAACATAAGGCTTTATGAGGAAGTACATAAATCAGATGTTAACTGGTTCTCCCTGGGAATTTGTAATACGTTCTACAGTTCTGTGTATTCTTACATGGGGGCCCCTCCCTCCTTTCAGTGCCACAGTATGACACGTTCCTTGCATAAAGCATAGTAAAAGTTTAAGTTCCCTTGGGCAATTTGTTAAGTCTATGGCAGTGCACTGGCTCTTCACTATCAGATGGTAATGGCTGCTCGTGGATAAGTGTTAGTTATAAAGCTTAATTGCTTTGGCAAGATCTTGTAACTACATCTTTGAATGTCATGAGATCCTGGTTCAGTTAGCAGTTTGTTCAGTGAGCTGTGATATGGAAATAGACATGTATATGACATACTTAAGTTGGTCACTAAATGATCTGTCAACCAAAATTGTTAACGTTGACTTGGCCTGGATCATTGTGGACAGTGCAGTACGAAAGTAACTGGAAAGACTCACTGAAAGGGGGACAGTTGTTTCTAGAACCTGAAGGTGGTCTTAATGAAAATGGAGTTTCTCCCCATATTCCAGAATATTAAGGCTCGTGGCTTGAAAGATAAACTTGGATGTCTTTTTTTGTTTTTTTTTTTTAGATTTTTTTTTTATTGGGGAAGGGGAACAGGACTTTATTGGGGAACAGTGAGTACTTCGAGGATTTTTTTCCAAGTCAAGTTGTTGTCCTTTCAGTCTTAGTTGTGGAGGGCACAGCTCAGCTCCAGGTCCAGTTACCATTGTTAGTTGCAGGGAACGCAGCCCACCATCCCTTGCGGGACTCAAACCGGCAACCTTGTGGTTGACAGCCCACTGGCCCATGTGGGAATCGAACCGGCAACCTTGAGGTTGGGAGCCTACTGGCCCATGTGGGAATCGAACTGGCAGCCTTCGGAGTTAGGAGCATGGAGCTCCAACCGCTTGAGCCATCGGGCCGGCCCAGATATCTCTGTTTTTATGGAGTGGCATAGCTTTAAACATAAGTGTATTACTGCTAGACCCGTCATAATTTATGGAAGATGGCTAGGAGTGTTTGAGGTACATGACTAAATTTGAAGGCTGTTGGGACAGTCACTAGCCTCTTCTATAAACTGCACCTTTGTACCAACGTTAGACAGGACTCTTTATTTGGGTGAGCCATTTATGACCCAGAAAGCTCCATCTAAAACAAGGTTAAATCAGTACTTTTAAATTTTCAGGTTTTTATTCTGGTAAGTTATTTGAGTACTTAATCAAGTTCCATGTTACACAAATTACCTGTTTTTCCCTATGAGAAAAACCAGTTGGCTGGTATTTATTTTGCTCATAAGTGTCTAGGCATTATAGGGACTGTAAGAGAAAGCTTTGTCCATGCTTGTAGAGTTTATACTCTGGCACATCTATGTAAGGCTGTTGTTTTTCATCTGTATGAGAGGTGATAGTAACACTAACGTAGGAACTACCACAAGCAGGTCAGACACCTTTAAATGCCTGTAGAAACAGCTGCACAATGTGACACCTCACTAGTCATCATTCACTCATGTGAAATACCCTATGTGTACAAATAGTATTTGGAAGCCATATTAAGATTTATCTCATTTTAAAAAAGCTTTTCACATCACACTTCCCTCTGAATACATATAATTAAGGAGAATTGCTTTGTTAAATATGATACAAATATTTGAGCTCCTAGTTTGTGCTTGTGTTATTGATAAAATGGTGAAACAGACATTGAAGATTTTGGATTTATGGAACTTTCTGGTGGAGCGAGACAATAAAAAATAAGCCAGACGTGTTGTGCAGAGGATTAAAACAGGATGCTGTGATAGAGTGATTGGGTGGCTGCCAAAGAGATGAAATTTAATCTGGACTTTAAGAAGGGGCTGGTTTCAGGGTGATTTGGAGGACGGGTTGGGCATTCAAGACAGGGAACAACCTAGCGTTCCTAAGGCAAGAATATACTTGGTATGTTCACATTACCAAAATATGGTTTAAGTGTACCGTCATGCTTTTTTTTTTTTTTTTTTTTTTTAAAAAGAATTTTTAATGAAATGTTTCACAAATCTCCTTAGATATATTTCATGTTTCCAGCACGTCCGACACATTTGAATTGGAACTATGATACTTTAAACCAGAACCTTCATCTGACATCCTGGGATTTGTTTCTCTACCTCCTGTATTTCTGTCATCATGAATGACTGCTGACAAAGACCAAGTTATTGAAACACATCTTCAGCTAACAGATTTCTTTTCGTCGTTGTATTTCAGTTCACTAGAAGAAAAGCTAACTGTCACTAAGCAAGTCATGGTACACAGTAGAAGACCTGTTTCTCAACTTGTCCTTGACAGTTAAGAAAATGAATGTTTCCAGTCTTAACTACATTCTCAGTTACTTGTCCACTGACCAGGCGCCTGTGGTTCTGGATATTTGTTAACTGGAAGAACTCATAGCATTGGGAACATGGAATCAGCCAGCTGCCCATATGCAGAAAAGCTCTCTAGTTGCAATTTAAGGAATACGTTGTTTATTAGCTTTAGGATATTTATCATGCTTTGAAATATTTCAGTGACTTTTATTCCATAAGATCCAATTCAGGTTAGGATTTTTGCAGAAAATTTATTGCAGAAAATTTATACTTGCTTGAAATCTATGTAACTTTACTAACCATTGTCACCCCAATAAACTTAAAAAAAATTATATTTTCACCAAACAAGTATACCCTAAGAATCATTCAGTCAATTACTGCTTGTTGAGTATGCTTTACCTCTTTCTGAGAGATACAAAGAGCAAAAAAGGCAGTCCTGCTGTCTTACAGCTCATGTGGAGAGGGGCGGACAGGCAAAATCATTTCATACTTCATCAAATTTGATCTCTAGGTGCACCTTCCACCCCCCACCCCCCGAGATCATACTCATGGACAGTCTCAAAGTTTCCTTTAAAAATATTTTCTCCTCTTCCCCACCCCACCTACCCTTAATAGTTGGTAGAGTCAGTAGATCAGAAAAATGATTTGTGTTTATATATTTGTTTTTGATTTACTAAATGGGGTCTATAATAAATGATGACAGATTGTATTTTTGTTGCTTTTACTGATTGAACACTAAACCCATGCATGGACACACTCTAATATTATGAAGCTTAAGTACCCCAGGTTCTTGTAGTAATAACTGACTGTTTTTACAGTTAGAGTAGGGTATAGGGACAGAGGGTCTTAAAAAAACCAACAAAAGCCCCCAAAGCTGGATGTATGAATTCCATCCTTCTCAGATGACCCCTGGAGCCCTGCAATCTGAAAATAGACAATTCCCATGCTGCTACCATCATTTGGCTGTGGCAGTTGGTTGGTCCCCAACTTCATTGGCACCTGAACTTTTGGGTCTTTCACTTGGTAGGTATAAACTGGACTAAATAGAACAACTTCGTTAATCTGGATGAACAATGACTATAAAAAAACCAAATACAGAAAAAGTGAAAATAGGGCAGAATTAAAGAACATGACCTATGGGATATCATCGGAATAACAGTGGTGTAAAAGGATTAATATATTTCTTTAAGAATAATGGCAATAATGACAGTGTCATTGATAATGATGGCAGAAGTAGCTGTTGTCAAAACTTGATGCCCAAGTAGATTTTTTTTTTAACTTGTCTCCATGAAAGGTGATATTTCTGGGGGAAAAATGGAATAATGTATACTGAAAGAATCAGAATTGTGTTAGATAATAAGAAAACATCTAAAGTGTGTCAACGCCAGATAGACACAAGAAAAGTGATGAGGTTGGCAGAGGTACCTAAAATATTTGGGATTGAGGAGATGCCCATTTTATGTTGGTGTTTAAAGACAGACCTGGGAATTCATTTATGAGAGAACAACAAAATCTCAATTTCAGATACAATTTTAAATATTTGCTTTGCTGATTATGCAGGTAATATATTTGCTTGTCAAAGAAGACACTAAAAAGTTAACCAAAAACTTAACATCACTATAATTCCAATATCCAGAGATAAACAGTTTTGACGTGGTGTGTTTTTAAAATGTATGTGATGTGTGTGTGTTTTTCTTCTAACACACCACAAACATTATCAAATTTTTCTTTAACAAAATATTTAAGAGCTATAATGTAACATACCTTGGATGCCAGGGTTTTTTCTTTTGTTTTTATTATAATTTTGTTATAAATAATTTTGATGAACATACCTTCAATACAAATCTTTGTTTGCATCTGACTTATTTTCTTAAGGATAGGCTCCCAGAAGTGCAGTTAGTAGATACAAAAGCCTCGTCTGTGTTACAGATTGCTTTCCAAAGATTAAGCTGTGTTCATCTGGATTCTGTCCTGAGGGCCCTTCCTTCTGTGCTCACACCTCTGAGTGCTGCTTGGCTGTATCACTGACCAGTTTGGTAGATACTAGAAAATGATGTAATGATTTTAATAGCTTCAGAAATTCTTGGTAAGAGTAGCTTTAATTTCTGAAAGAGAATTTGAAATCTTTGGATTGTAGTCTTTTTTTCCCTTTGCAAGTTGATAAGAAAGTAAATGAAATATTCAGGCATTGGCATTGGACTTTGTAAAGGAGTAATTGTGTTTAATGATATGATGTATTATATCAGAGTAAGAGTTGAAACAGAGCATGTTTGGACGAGAATATTAGGGTAAGAAGAATGCTAAAAGAAGAATGCTAAAAGATGTGAGGTGATTTTTAGACACTTGTAATGGCACGAGAGTGGAGTTTAGGGGAGCTTTCAGAATGCACTCTACAGAATTACCAATGGATTCCTTGCAGGAGAGAAGTGAGGTACTTAAAAAAACTAATGTGGCTGTACAGGAAACTGAATTAAATGTTAAAAGATAGCATGTAAGATGGATTTCCATTGGTATTTTCCCCTTTCTGCTTCCTTTTTGAAATCTGCTTTCTTACAAAGTCTAGAGTACAGTGGTTTTTGCCCAGTCTTTTCTTGACTATTTTTTGTCCCACATTCCAATCACTTCTACTTCACCAGTTATTCTTTGAGGTAAAAATTACGCCAAAGGAGCAGTCTACAAAGAACTTGGCAGACACTGCTTTTGGTCTCGTCTTCGTGCTGTCCTGATTCTTGCCAGTTATAGACATGAATCCATGACTGCTATATACTACTATATACCAAGAAAAAGTGGTAAATACTTTATCTTCACCCAAACATTCTGTGGGATGCTTCTACCTTCACATTTCTAAAATTCCATATAGATACACTGTCACAACAGCTATTTTATTTCCTAGCTCATACCAAATCTGGTTTTAATGCCACACCCTAGTGGCAAGTTTCACTGTGGTTAATGTTCCCCCTTTCACGTCATATTCCTTCTTCCTTAGAAAATTAAATAATTTAGTAGTTTTGTGAATTTTAGCATTTCATCAGCTGTTTCTTTCACAGGATTTGAAAAGTACAAAAAAAATTAGCACCAAAACACTAGTTTGTAAACTATAGAAAAAGCAATCTTATGTAACAATGCAATTTGTTATTTTAAAAGTGACTTCACCTTTCTGTGTATGTCGTAGTAGGGTAAGGATAAGATGAAGCATCAGACTTGTGAAATTTTATAACAGGATAGCTTATTTTTCAGAGGAACAGCCTTCTGGTGTGGTGTGGTGTGGAAAAGCACTGTCCCTCCTGTTTTCAAATTTTGTGACTTAATTTAGAGCATGAGTGTATTAAAAGATAAGGAAGAATGCGTTTTAAGAAACGATTCTTTCTCTCGTTTCAGCTCTCAGCCTTTCCCCTAAGTTTCCCTTCACTTTGTAAAAAGGCTGACTATTTTTAGTATACTGTCCTGGCATACATTCTCCTTACAAGCAAGCTCACGTTTTTTTCAGCGGTGACTAAAGCAGTTCAGCTGCTCCTGAGTTCTACATTTCATCTCCTCTCCTGTTGCACCTTTCCCCACACTGCAGCTGCTTTGTTGGCAAAGCCCAGATCCTTTGATAGATCCCAGTCCCATCGTGACCTTCCAAAGAAGGATGGAACCTGGCTCACCGTGCAGCCTTTCTAATTAGCCACAACTCCTGTGCTAGGACCTGTGAAAGCAGAGTCCGCATGCGTTCCAGTCCGAATCACTTAGAACCTCCCCTCCCTGGGCCGCAGAGCCCTGTTCTCAGACTGATGGTTGGATGTCGGTAAAGCAGTTGTGTATTGCTGTTTTTAGGTCTTCTGTTGTTAGCACACCTCTGCGTTTTTCAAAGAAACTGATGTCATTTGCATAAGTTTATTATATAACTGAAGATATAAGCACTACATATAGAGGTCATTAAAAGAAGAGCATTTTGAAGTTGTCTTCAATTTAGAAAATACAGCCTCTATTTTCTAGTAATTTGGTTTATAAAGTCTCATATCAACAGTCACTGCAGTTTATGCTTTGCTGTGTGCACCTAATAAGTTGCTTCCCACTGTCTGTTGTCAGACGAGAGCTCTGTTTTGGTCTCAGCTCTGCTGTGTGAAGTGGATTTTGACTGTTTTGCAGCCTGGGAAGAGAAACTGCTCTGGAATCTATTAGAAAAAATCAGCAGCTTTACAAATGGCATCTCCTACTAGCCTCCCATTACCTGGTTACCTGCTGGTGTGTGTTTCTGCCTTCTCACAGTCTCAGCTTCACATGAGAGCTTCAGTCTGGCTGGCGGGTGGCGGCCCTGGGAACACTTCACTCGACCCATTCCCAGTCTCAGTGGGCTCTGTAGGTTGAAAATTCATTGTTTTATATTTAAAACACAAGTAGTTCTTCAGTGTCCTATGTCAGATTAATTGTTGAGTGCATATACCTTCCAGTTTTATCTTGTTTTCACTCAGATTTGTGTATGCTAAAATTTTTAGACGCTCAAAAATGGAATTCATTTTAATTCAAGCCTTTTAAGAAATATTTTATTTTAAAATAAGAAAAGCCAAGATTCCAAAGGATAGACAGAAGACTAGTGAAGACAAACTGAACAAATATGATTGATTCATATTTAGGATTTCTTCTATTTCAGTTTGAGGACTGAAAGTGTTTAGCAAAATGTGTGTGTGTCTGTATGTGTGTATATATCACTGGCACATAGTCAATAAAAAGTAGTATTTGGTAACAGTGTTAATTAGTCCACACACTTCTGTAATTAATGTCCTCAAACTATTAAGCTGTTTTTCCTCTGCCCTCTCCTGTGGCTGCCTTCATCCATGATAACATGCCCCAAAGTTCAGTGACCTTGGAGACCCTTGCAGGGTGTGGCTGCTGTGAGTACAGCATTGTAAACTAGTGTCTTCCAGACGTGCTGCCCATCAGGAACTCAGTAAGCTGGGTTAAGTTGCCACATCAGGTTTGACTAGTGAACCAAAACTATAAACTGTGGACTGAAACAAAGCAAATACGAATCAAAGGTTATGGTGGAGCTGGGAGGGTGTTTCAGTGGAAGGGGGTGTGAGGGAGTGTGCTCAGTACGTTGGTCCCTGCTGTGTGCTGAGCGGTCTGACAGGTAGGCACCCTGTATGCCCTGTAGGCGTGCTGGTACAGGGATAGTTATGATTGCAGCAATTAATAAATGCTCTTTTGGAGCTTTGGAGGGGGTGATTGCTGAGTGCACAAGGGCACCTAATTTGTCCCGAAATGGTCAAGAGTGTTTTCCAAAAGGAAGAGGTGATAATTAACCTGCATCTTAATGGATGACAGGGAGTTTCCAGGCAGAGGAAGAGAGCACATTTCAAGGAGTAGCATAGGTAAAGAAGTGAGAGGATGTGGGTCATTTGGAAGTCACAATTTTCTGTTGTTCAGGGTGTATGAGGGGTAATGGAGTCGGAGGCTGAAAAGCCAGAAGCAACAGCTTAGTTTATCCTGGTTTGATTTATTTATTCATTTGAGAATTTTTATAAGAATTCATTTGAGCTGAACTGAAGACATGCACTAGGGAGCAAGATCTCAAATGCTCCCTAGTTCATCCTGATTTTAAACAAGCTAATGGCTTGATCTGGTTTGTATTTTTAACAAAAATAACTGATTAGGTAAAGAACCTATCAAGGGACGGGCGGTCAGCAAGTGAGGATAAGGGTGAGGCCCAAATTAAGACAAGCACTGCAGTGGGAGTAAAGAAAAGTTCAGATAGTCGAGCAATCTTTTGGAAGTACTAAAGGTGACGGAGTTGGTGTTTGATGGGATGTAGAGGTAGGGCAAGGAAAGATTATAGAGTAACTCAGATATTTGACTAGAAAAATTCCATGCCTGGTGCCTGTTGCTATGATAGGAATGTAAGGAAAGATTAGATGGGGTGGGCAGGAAGGCAGACAGGGTTTGGGGTACGTTGAGGGTAAGGGGTCTTGTGGGACTTCCAGCTGAAATCAAACTTGGCCTTGGTAGTGAGCTGGGGAAGTCAGGGGTAGGGGAGCCTGAGGTTAGCCTACAAATGGAAAACGAACAGGGCCGACTGATCGAAGCCTGGGAGAGAATGACAGTGAGCAGTGAGAGAAATAGAAGAAAACCAGAGGAGGAGGCGGCTTAAACATAATGTACTTTTAAAAATTGCCTCCATTATTCTTTTTTAAAAATCCATGTTTAAAAAAAAAAAAAGTGACTTTCTCAACTTTACGTAAATGTAGTCTTTCTTCCAGCTCTGATGACTCTAGTAGCTGTAAGAGATTTACTGATAATGGCCAAGCCTACTGGGGCACATAGACTTAAGAAATAAACGGAAGTTTCAGGTTGAAAGGGGTTAATAGTATTTCCAATGTCGTGGAGGCTGTTTTTTAGTTTGAAGATTAATTGTTTATGTGTTAAGTTTTAAAGGTTGGTGAGAGACTTTTCCTGTGAAAGTCTCAAGGTGCTTTACAAATGATAACTCATTAAACCTAATGTTTAGCACGTGGCCTCACACTGTCTTTGCTCGCTCACATATGAGTGGCTTGGGCTGTCAGCATTGAGCTGGTACACAGTGACAGCAAAACTGACAGTGCCAGAGGAGATTACCATGTTTCCCCAAAAATAAGACAACTGGAAAACAAGCCCTAGCATGATTTTTCAGGATGATATCCAACCCCTGAACATAAGCCTTAATGCGTCTTTTGGAGCAAAACTTAGTATAAGACCCGCTCTTTTTTTCCGGGAAACACGGTGTATGTACAACTGCAGTGGAGACTGGAGTCTGGGGCCACAGCTGAAATAAGGCATGGCATTCTGCATTCGTTTTCCCTGGATTGCTCTGTAACCTGGTCAGTCAGAGTGTAGCCTAAGAACCAGTAGCACCAGCATCACCTGGGAACTTTTACCTGAGAACTTGTTGGAAATACAGAGTCTCAGCCCCAGCCCTAGACCTATGAAATCATAGTAAGATCTTCAGGCGATTCCTGTTCATATTAGTTTGAGAGGCTCCATTCTAAAGACTAATTGTTAGGCATGAAGGAACAAGGAGGAACAAGTCTATTAGAATTTATTTGTTGTGTTTGAGCTATGGAAGGTCACGCTAGAAAAGACCATAACCTCCCCGAACAAAGGGGTATGGAGTTTTACAGGAGGGGGTAAATGAGGCTGTTCCCCTTTCAATGACAAAGGGTTTCAGGGCTTGACCGAGCCCTGCAGCTCCACACCCTGGCCCCAGGTCGCAGTTCAGATGCCCCCCAGGCCCCTAGGAGATAAAGCAAGATGGGATCAAGACAAGATGGCTTTTAAGATAAGGTTTCTGCTCCTGGCCTACATGTGGCTTGACACTAAGTAGACTTAAGGGTTTGCAGAGTTCTGTATAAGTGAGCCCTCTGGCTTTACCATTTCACAGTCTCAGGCAGAGGGTTAGTTTTTTGGAAATGGGTATCATGGTTACTAGTTACAGTATTTCTTTCCCCAAGGGGTGGAGAGAGGTTATAAATGCAGATTCTGGAGTCTGTTGCCTGGGTTCACATCCTGCCTCTGCCAGTTGTACCTAATTTCCCTGTTTTTTGAGGGCAGCTACGATGGGCAGAGGTGTGCGCCCCCACCACTCCGCTGCTCTGTACTGGACTGAAACTGAGCTACAGAGAAGCATTCTGGAGTGTGTGTTGGGGGTTCATTTTTGTCATCAGTATTGCTTGCTAGATTCATGGTTTCTTGGTCCTAGCTGAACCAGCAATTATTGAAAAGGAGATGGAATTTGGAAAACTTTTCAACCTCAGTAAAGAAATGTTCTTACTAATGAAAAATTAGGAGACTTTTCAGTGTCACTGAAAAAAGTGTACAAATAGATTTAAAAGTGATGGGAAATCTCACTGAGTTATAACACACTAAGCAGTAGTAGGAGCATTTTCCCAGCAGACTTAGCACCTCTCACCTTGTCTCCTCCAGGGGGCGGCTGGCATTTTGTGCTACGTGGGTGCCTACGTCTTCATTATCTATGACGACTATGACCACTTCTTTGAAGACATATACACTCTCATCCCAGCTGTAGTGATCATAGCGGTTGGAGCACTGCTTTTCATTATTGGGCTAATCGGCTGCTGTGCCACAATCCGGGAGAGCCGCTGTGGGCTGGCCACGGTAAGTTCGCGCCCCACAGAGCGCGTGTGTCATCGTACTCTGTGGGAATAGTTCACTTGTGTTACCTGCTTTGAATGGAGCCTGAAACTGTATAGACTCTTTGGCTTTTATAATTGGAGCACAATTAACACACGTCTTAAACTTGTAGCAGTTATCTCATTAATTGTTTTTAATCAAGAGAGAATTTAGTGCTGCTTTTTCATTTGTACTTAGTTTTTCATTTGTATTTAATTTTTGACAATGTTTCCTTACAGTTTGTCATCATCCTACTCCTGGTTTTTGTCACAGAAGTTATTGTAGTGGTTTTGGGATACGTTTACAGAGCAAAGGTATGTTATTTACTATGATTTATGTGTTTTAAAAGGTGTTTTAAGTGTTTCAAGTGAAATAGAACAAATTCATTTTATCAAAGGAAACATTTTCTTTTGGCTTACTTCAATTTTGCCACTGCTTTAAAAATCTAAAGTTAATCAAATTACAGATCAAGACTTCTAGCCTCATTTTACATAGCAAAGTGTTAACTCTACTGTTCTAGTTTATAGGTATTTAGTTTTCTTTAAATAACCTCAGAATGAGCTACAGATGAATAATTGGTCAGCTGAGACGTTTCTTCAAATTTCCTCAGCCTATAGATTCCCTATGTGAGAGGAGAAATAGAAGTTTTCTTATTTCTGTTTCAGAAGAACTAAATTGAGGATTTATTTTCCATTGCATCTTTAAAAAATGCCTTGTCCTGGACATAGGACAAGACAACTGTGAGTTGTGACCCCACCTCCCCCCATCCTGGGTGTCCTGCCAACTGCAGCGCCCAGGCAGCTCTTGCCAGCCTCTCCCTTCTTGCCCCTTTCCTCTTTCCTGGTCATTTCCTCGTCTTTTGTTTTCCCCTTTCTATTTTGCCAGCTTTTGCTTTCCGCCTACAGTACCATTTAAGGCTAAATAGACTGCTTTACATTAATTAATTTGGGCATAACTTTAGAGCCGTGGTAAAGGCATATAGAGTCATTCTCATGGTAAGTTACGGTTTTAGATCAAGGCATGATATGCCAATTTAATATTCAAATCATTCATACATAAGGTACCAGGCAACTGTGCCAAAAAAAGAATGCAATGGATTATGCCCATATCTCTGATCTGGTTACCAATGTTATAGTCTCCTCACATCACTGATATAAGTACCAGGTCAGTCTGATCTTCCTGGAAGGATAAGGTAAATCGGGTACAAGCAAACTTGATTAAATGAAACTTTCTTGCCACTTTAGTAGTTGGCAGCAATAAGTTATGAAGAGTTTTATTTCCTGTCTCCTCATTCACATTGAACTGCAGCTTTTTGTAAAGTGTCAATTCTAAGGACTGTTATTTTTTTTTTTTTACCTGCTGAATCCTTTTGCATATTTAAGCAAATCTAATAACTTGTCCCAAAAGTATCTTCTGGGGGTTCTTAAAGTTATTTATTTTTACCTCCTTTAGGAAAGGAAAATGAGTAGGTCTTCTGAGAATACACTGAAAACTTATTTTAAAAAGAAGACAATCCATTTATAATTTAGGACATCTGTCTCAAGGCTCAGCTGCTTTCTCCAAACTCCTGAGTGGAGTGTTAGCCTGTCCTGTGCACACAGGGTCCTCTGAAAGCTTTTACCCTATGTGATATAAAATGTCTGACTATTTACCTGAACCTGTATAGAGGCAGGAAGGGAGAAGACCTTTTTCCTTACAGGAAATTTACAGACGTATCTGGCAACTTGGCAAGCACGCCATTAGGTATTTTAGCTAGAGCCGTGACTACTACTACCCCACCAGTCTTGTAGAGGGACTGAATGTTTTGTTTTGATTCAGGTGGAGGATGAGGTTGACCGCAGCATTCAGAAGGTATATAAGACCTACAATGGAACCAACCCCGACGCTGCGAGCCGGGCTATTGATTCTGTACAGAGACAGGTGAGCTCTCTCTGGCCAGTTAGGGCTTGAGGGTCAACATGAAACTTACTGTGCTGAAAATCATGCACAATTTTGAAATAGATATGGAGATAGCAGATCTCTGTGCCCACAAAACACCCTCAAAAATTGTCAGCTTTTTGTCAATCTTGTTTTTTCCATGACCCCCACATATCTTTTGCTAGATTATCCTGAAGCAAAACGTTTTAGACAAAATATTTTAAATACTCTGTCATTGGAAATAATACAAAGGGTGCCAAAAAAAAATGTCTACACATTTTAAGAAAGGAAAAAACTGTATTAAAATTGTAGTACTCAATAGATACCTGTAACAAAAGATGAATACAAGTTGTGTATACAATGTTTTGTCACCCTCAGTATTTAAGAACCAGATATTTCACGTATAAGATAGCCCATCTTTCTTAGCTGTAGACCGCCTTCTGAGGGCAGTGTGCTTTTCTCATGGAGGGGCCAGGGCCAGGTGCCTGTGTGGCGGTCAGATTAAACCATTCTGTCCCGTGGTCCCACCGGCGGCCATGGTGTAAGTGCTCCGCGGCCTTATGTGGACATGCAGACAGAGCGTTTCTGTTACTGCAGAAAGTTCTAGAGTAGCTAAAAGCTCTGCAGTGCACACAGCTCTAAAGTCCAACATAGGTGTAAGTATTTGGTGAGTAGTAATCTCTGCTCTCTGCTCCATAGCTGCATTGTTGTGGAATTCACAATTACTCAGACTGGGAAAATACAGACTGGTTCAAAGAAACCAAAAACCAGAGCGTCCCTCTCAGCTGCTGCCGAGAGACAGCCAGCAGCTGTAACGGCAGCCTGGCCCACCCCTCCAACCTCTATGCTGAGGTAAGTGGAGTTCCTTAGTCAAAATCTGAATCTCTCCTGGTAAACTGTTTTTCTCTGTGATTCATCTCTACCTAGAACTTGTCTTCTACCCTCTTTTGCTTGTCTTTTTTTTTTTTTTTTTTAACCGTCTTCACCATTTTTAAGGGTACAGCTCACTAGTATTGAGTATATTCACATTTTGTGCATTCATCAGCACGATCCATCTCCAGAACTGTTTCCCAGTGGGTACACTGGAACTCTGTACCCACTGAATAACAGGTCTCCATTCTCCCCTCTCCTAGCCCCTGGCCACCACCATTCTACTTCCTGTCTCTATGAATTTGACTATTTTAGGTACCTCAGATAAAGAATCATACAATACTTGTCTTTTTGTGTCTGGCTTATTTTACTCAGCATAACATCTTCAAGAGTCATCCATGTTGTAGCATGAGTCAGAATTTCATTCCTTTTTAAGGCTGAGTAAGATATTGTACGGATAGACCAGTTTTGCTTCTCCACTCATCCGTGGATGGACAGATGGGTGGCTCCCCCTGCTGGCTGTTGTCAGTAGTGCTACTGTGAACGTGGGTGTGCACATATCCTTTGGAAGTCCCTGCTTTCAAAGCTTTTTTTAAGGATTTAAATTTTATTACATATGTTTTATGCCCTTTTTATTTAAAATTTTTATTTTTTAATTACAGTTGACATTCAATATTATATTAGCTGCAGGTGTACTGCGTAGTGGTTAGACATTTATATACCTTGTGAAGCGATCCCCCTGATAAGTGTAGTGCCCACCTACACCATACATAGTTATTACAGTATTATTGACTATATTCCCTGTGCTGTACTTCACATCCTTGTGTCTTTTGCTTGTCTTTAATGCTGTTTTATTTTACTGTAAGTTATTTTTTAATTATCTTTTTCCCTCTTTTAGTATCTGTCATTTCCATTTCTGCCAATGAGTAGTCATATGTGACCTGCAGCTTTCACTTTTACAAAAGATATCTACTGAGGCTGACTTTGTGTGTTTCAGGGATGTGAGGCTCTGGTTGTGAAGAAGCTACAAGAAATCATGATGCATGTTATCTGGGCGGCGTTGGCATTTGCAGCTATTCAGGTAAACACAGCCAGCCGTGCAGTTATCAGAGTGTACTGATTCTCTGATGTCAGCCCGGAATGGTTTCAGTCACTAAGTGCAGTTACTCTTTGTGTACGTGAAGTGACTGAGGGACCGGTTTCCATCATCTTCCGCTTCCTGTCTCTAGACCTAGACCTAGAATGGTTTCAGAACCCCATCTAGCGATCTGGATGGGGGAACCATGTATGAGGGGAGTCTGCCTGATTCTCTTAACTTGATTAGTGAGTGCCCTGTGCAACGATGTATTCTTAGGAGATAGAATAGAATGGGACAGAATTTTTAAAAATTGTATTGCTTTATTTCAGTCTTTTAAAGTATTGTTTCTCCTTTCAGTTCTTGTTTCTGTATCCTCAAGGGTTTTGTATGTTTATATGTGTAAATCAAGGAATGGTACTACAACACCAGCTTCTTACGTGATAGGAGCGAGGTTACTGCTCTACAGAGAAGACCTGCAAGTGAAAACTGAGGTTCTAACCTCTTCTGTATTTCAGGACTTAGCTTTTAGACTGATAGCCATTAAGGACTCCGTGCCATCAGTTGGCACATCTGGAAGTATGCCATGTCATTGTTGGTAGCTGAGGGGACTTGTTTTCCCAACTCCTACCAGTGAAAATTTAATTTCCCACTAACTTATCAACTCCCAGCACTCCCCTCCCATCAAAACCCCAAAGTGCGCCGCACACACACACACACACACACCACCCCTTATCCCTCATCCCCATCTGAAAACAAAAAAGAAAACTGTTTTTCTGCCTGGTACAGCTACTTACATTCCTAGTTTCTCAGATATCTACAGTATATCTTAGAGATTGAATGTTTTAGAAGAGTCTTTAAACTGAGAATTGCCAACTATTTGAAAATGATTGAAAACCCTTTGCATTTGATCTGGTTCTGAGTGTTCTTTTAGTTCTTGAAATGTGCTTCAGGCCTAGAGAATTTATTTTAAGAAAGTGTAGGTATCTTCATTGTTAGATAAAACCAATGTAATTGCTGGTTTAAATGTGAGTTGCTTGGATTTCTTCTCCATATGTTTGAACAGAAGCTAGTGTATTTAGTGGGCAGTGCCTTTTAAAATGGCAAAATGGTGATTGTTTACTTTGCTGGAATTCAAACAGCCCTGAAATGATTCCTTTAAAAGCCTAGCTCTGTTTGCCGTGGTCTTTGCCCTTCTAAGCAGTTATTGTGTGGCACAGCATAGCAGTAATCTGTTGAATAGCAGGGATGTAGTTCATATTTAGATTGTGCTCACACATTCATTTAGCTGAAAATAATGAAACATGAGGGAGTCACATTTCCCAAGTGAAATCCCAATCTGCATACCTAGTGATTTTATGTGGTAATAAAGCTGCACGCTAGCACGCAGCAAAGACAGCCTTGGAATTAACTGCGTGGTGGTTTCGATCTTGGAATATGTACCATATGTATGTAAGACTGATGAAAACTATCCCTTTAGCTGTGTTCCTCATTTAGTTAAGCTTCTTAACCAGCCAGATATTTCTTCATTAATTTTTTAGTGTGAGCTAATAAATATTCTGACTATGAGATGACTTAAGCATCTCATATGTGTTTTAGACTTAAGTCACCCTGACTGAGTCAGGGATTCAGAACTTACAGAGACTCAAAACTTCTAGTGGCTTTGAAAATTAAAAACCTTTGGTTTTAAGGAAAAAAACATCCATTTGAAATAATAAAAGAAGCTTCCCTAATGTTTCCTCCTTTTTAAAGAGTACCTATAAATGTTCTAAACTTTTGATATTCAAAATCTGATGTGCCTGGGTACCCTGGGTATGGAAACCCTGAGCAAAGGCAGAAACAGTTCAAAGTCAGTGAGCTCTTAGACTTGCACACCCATCCTGGTAGAGAAAGCTAGAGCTAGAAGGACACTTGGAGGTTCTCCAGTTCCTGTCCCCGTGAAAATGAGTGGGAACAAGCATAATATTACTTAGGACCACCAGTAAAGCTTGAACCATGGCTCCATTGTACTCTGCCTCTAATTACAAATTGAAGAATTAAGATTTTCAGAAGATTAAATTCCTAAATTCTGGTATGAGACCTGACAGTTAATTGATACTTCAGCTGGATAAAATATACAATGTAATAGCATTGAAATATCATTAGCATTTTCCTTCGGATTGTAAAGTGGGGAAGCTCTAAGTTATCATATAAATACAGTTTTAAATCATGTTAAAGATTGAAAAATGATTTTTGGTAATGTATCAAAACTGTTTTCAGCATTGTCTCCTTTGATTTTGAGTGTTATTTGTGATGTTAACTGTTAAGCTACATTTCATTGAAGTTCTAAGGCATAAAGATGAATTTAAGAAGACATTTTCTCGTTAGCTTAATTTACCAATAAAAGTTTGGGTGTTGACCATCTGTAGGCCAGATGTAGCTCACCACCTCTTTTCATGTGAGCTGCACTCGTTCTTGTACGACGTCTGACCAAAAAATATGGTGACTATTTAAATTTAAAAAAAAGTGTGACAGTAAAAGACACATTCTGTGGGGGATTACCCCACAGAATACTTCCCCTCTCATCAAACACACTTACCACATCATTCTTGCCATTTTCTGAAGCAGTTCTGGACGTCCTCTTTTGTGAGTGTCTTTAGTTGCACTGTGGTAGCTGCCTCCATGTCCTGAATCATTTTGACTTTGGGGAAGAGCCAGAAGTCACATGGTACCAAATCTGGTGAATAAGGTAGAGGAGGACACACTGTAATGTTTTTATTTGACAGAAATTGCTGTACCGGAAGCAATAGGTGACATGAGACTTTCTGTTGTGATCACAAAATACGGTGAATGCTGCTGCTGCCGAGTGCCATCCAAAGGAAAGGCAGGGATCTTCACTACGGGAAGCAGCACGTCGAACCTTAGTAACAGTGTGTGACAAGTTTCAACTTGTTCGGTGCAGTCAGTCAGGTGTGAGCTATGGTTGAGAGAAGGTGTGTTTCAAAGTGTGCCGTAAATCATCCTCCATCATGACAGCGCTCTGTGTCACACATCGTTTCTGGTACACGGCAATTTCTGTCAGATACAAACATTACAATGTGTCCTCATCCACCTTATTTGTCGGATCTGGACTGTGCAACTTCTGGCTCTTCCCCAAAGTCAAACTGATTCAGGACCATGGAGGCAGCCACGACAGCGCAACTGAAGACACTCACGAACAAGGACTTCCAGAACTACTTCAGAAAGTGGCAAGATAATGGGATGAGTGTGTTCAAAGTGAGGGGGAGTATTTTGAGGGGGATTAATGGCAGTGTATCTTTTACTGTGATAAATTTCTTTTATTTAAACATTCACCATATTGTTTGAGTGTTTTGAGGGGGATTAATGGCAGTGTGTCTTTTACTGTAATACATTTTTTAAATTTAAACATTCACCGTATTGTTTGATCACGCCTCTTATTGTCTGTAACTGCATCTGTGGTACACCGGCAAAGTTGAGTCATGAAAGAGACCAATTTTGTCTCTTATTTACTATGTTGCCCTTTAAGAAACATTTGCTGACCCTTCCTCTAGTCTAGTTAAATGATCTAGGTTTGTGCAGGGCCAACATGACCAAGAAAGAAAAACCTGAAAAAAACACTAGTTAATTATTATAACAGGGTTTTTGAATATAAGAGAAGGAGATTAAAAAATTTTTGCTATACCCCTAATCTTGTTAGCTTATTAATCAGCAAGGTGTTTCACTTCTTTGAGAGTATCCAGCCTCTTAAATTAACAGATGATTAATTCTAAATTTCATTTCATGTTTGAAAGGTCTGGTTGTAAGGGAGACAAATCTAGGTTTTGATTTGTCAAGTTCCTGAGTACCTGCTTGGGTGAGGCTCTGCACAGGCATCTGGGGAGTGGGGTTTGTTAGTTTTTGGAGCCACACGAAGTTGGCCTGTCCTCGGGATGAAGAGGCCAGGAGCAAAGCTTCCAAGAGCTATTTCCAAGGCCAGGCGGCTGTTTTCTGTCCTGTATGCCAAGTGTGAAGCAGGTTGAGACTGCTATTTCATCTCCTTCCTGCTGCTTGACTGCTGGTTATTCCTTAAAATAAGTTAAAATACACTTCAGATTGGGCCCTCAGATAGTTAGAACTGAGTGGCTTCTTTTAAAAAAATATTCTAAGTAATTCTTCCTTAAAAACTTAACCCAAAGCTTGAGAAGCTAATTTTTGAGTGGCTGCGGTTTTGTTTTATTTTTGTTTCTTTGTTTGTTTTTAGGGAAAATTAATATTGTTAACTTTTTGAAAATTTTTTAAATTGAAAATACCCATTTGATAAAGTATTTTTCAAATAATACAAATTTAGTAAAGGTAAGCCTCCCTGTCAGTCTTGACCCCAGTTCTCAAGTCCCCCTGCAAAGGCAAGCACTATTACCAGTTTCCTGTGTTCCCTTCCAGAAGCATTTTGTGGTCAGACAAGCACATGAGTATTTTTTACTCAAATAGAAGCTTACAGGAAGCAGTTTTGTCCCTTGCCTTTATAAAAAGACTGAGACAATTATATAATCACATGCACTTTTAAGGAACAATACAGACAGAGCCTGTGTGAGCTTCGGCCAGTTTCCTCTGATGGTAACATTTTGCATGACTACAGTGTATCACAACCAGGGTATCGGCATTGATGCCACCCACTAATTGTATTCAGATTCCTTGTGTGCATGTGTGTGTATTCAGTTCTGTACAGTTTTCTGACTTGTGTAGGCTCCTCTGTCCACCACCACCAGTCAGAATGCTGAACAGTTCCAACGCCCCAAAGGCCCCAGCTGGGACCCTCTGGTAACTGCACCCACTTCCCTGCTGTGCCTCCACCTCCACCCTGGCAACCACTGATCTGTCCTCCATTTCTAACGTTTGATCATTTCAAAATGTTACATAAATGGAAATGGGACGCATGGAATGTAACTTTTGCACCTGCCTCTTAAAAAACAAATTAATATCTTGTTACAGCTGTATAGTATTCCATTTGGGAGGGATACTTTATAATTTATCTAATCTACATTAATGTGCACTTACATAAGTCTTGCTATTACAGAAATGCAAGTAGTGAATATCCTCTGTGTGTGTGTGCAAAATCTGGAGCAAAAATTGCAGCCAGATGCAATTAAGGAGCTAGAATGTGAGTGACTTTTTGATAGGTATTTACAAATTTCTCTCAGAAAAGAGTGTTCTCAGTGTACAGTTCCAATAACCTTGTATAACAATCCCTGTTTCCCCATAATGCCACCTACATAGTGTATCACAGAACATTTTAATTCTTCCCAGTTTGTAATCACCAGTTGTATTTAGTAACCAACCGTATTCTGCAGTTGCTGGGGGTTGTATTTTGGCTAAGTGTAGATTAGTTCTCATGACTTGAATATTGCAAGGGGAAATTTCATTGCAAGAAACAACACTGGAGCTGAAATATTTGTATAATATTTCCAAGTCTATTGGAAAATTTCTATAATCAGTGAAATTTCAGTATAGCCAAAACTTTGGAAATGGACCTGTAATACTTAGTGATGAGGTTTGGACTATAACAAGTTACCGTGTAGGGCTTAATGTTCTTAAATAGACTCATTTCCAAGCATGAATAGGGTTATCAAGCTTATTTAACTGTTTTCAAATCAATACAAGTTGACTTAATGGAAACAAAAATCAGGAAAGAAATGATACTTCAAATGCCATTTTGAGAATGCTGACTCCTTTAGTAGACATTAACAACTGAAAGGAATGTGAGGGAAGTGAGATGGGAAGAGAGATTTTCCCCCCAGAAATTCAGTAATTTCTGAGCTTAGTGGGGTTTTTTGCTCAATTTAACATTGCCTGGGAACATAAATGTGTTTGATTTTCTAGCAGTTCTAAGAATGTTTCGATGTACAATGAACGGAAATATATTACTTTAGGAATTAGATGTTAAACATGTCTAGAATTGGCTTAAGATAGTAAACTTTCAACAGTGTCCACTGTTACAGTGTCTCCAAGGTGCTTCATACTAGTGAGCCCTCAGCAAATACTGACATGACGAAACGAAACGGATGGATTCCAGCAATAGGCAGAGCCTGGGGAGGACACAGCACAGGCCGATGGTGGCTGGTGTGGCTTCCAGCTTGCGGACACCCTTGTTCTCCGTGTGTGTGTGTCTCATTAGTGGTCTCCACTTCAAGCTTCATGGGAGTCTGTTAGGGGTTGGTACATTGTGTTGACATAAGATGGACCCTGTGTGCGCAGAGGGCCCTGCCTTTTAAAGTCAAATAACAAAGACCTTTCACTCTCAAAGAAAAGTCAGAACAGCAAGTTAACTTATTCCTATTTAGCTGTTTCGTTACTGTTTATATTTTGCAAGGAGCCAGGTCAAAAATTCTAGAATCATTTCCCCTTTAACCCAGCTTAATCCTCTTGCTTATCCAAAATAATGTGGCATGACTTTATTCCAATTTGCTACCACAGAAGGATTAGGTTTTATTAAAATAAAATGATGGAGGAATGACCTTTACTAAATAACATGTATGTAATACCACAGAGCCAAACCTGGATTTCAAAAATAGTACATAGTTGTGAAAGAAACAAAAACCTTCAAACTACATTTTTTTGGCACAGGATTGATTTTCCACCATAGGCCTTTTCGGCTATTCATGTACTGAATTTTGGGGTTGTGATGAAGCCTATTTCCCCCAAATCCATATGCCTAGAAAGACCACCATCAAATTTCCTCAAGTCTCGATCATTCCACTTCCTAGACCTTTGCTGTCTAGTGTGGTAACCAGTAGCCACATAACATCTTAAGTTTTTTTTTTTGAAGTAAAGTGCCGCTCATAGTGGCCCATGCGGGGATCGAACCGGCAACCTTGGTGTTATTAGTGCCTCGCTCTAACCAACTGAGCTAACCAGCCACCCAAGTTTAAATTAATTTAAATAAAATAACAAACACAACTCCTTAGCTGCAGTGGCTTGTGGCTCCCATATCTGACAGCTCAGATAGAAAATGTTTCTATCGTTGCAAAACATTCTTTTGTGCAGCACTGCGCCAGATGCAGTCAGAGAGCCTTAAGTCTTTGCTGGCTTCACAGATTGTTCTTAGGTGTAAGCGAGGGAAGCTAAATCTTGGTACTTACTTCCTAGAAAGGTAATGTATTCGTTAGATGTTGCTTCTCTCATTATTGTTATTTATTGCTTTTTTGATGGTCAAGGTCACTGAACTTTGAAATTGCTCTGTTGCCAACAAAGAGACGTACACTTGCTGCATGCAGGTTTTCAGCCTTCCTTTCCTACTGTTGTTTTCCTCCCGCAGCTGCTGGGTGTGCTGTGTGCCTGCGTCGTGTTGTGCAGAAGGACTAGAGATCCTGCGTATGAGCTCCTCATCACCGGCGGGACGTATGCGTAGTGGGAGACTCAAGCATCAGCGTTTCGGTCGTGTTCTGAGGTGGAAGGTGGATTGAGCGGGCCTCCTGAGTTCCTTTAGTTAAAGCACACGTACACAGGTGTTGGACAGAGCCGTTTGGCTCTCCACGAGCCCACCTACTTCCCTACCCACCTATGACTTTCGTTCCCTCTTCTAGCTGACTCCATGTCCCTGCCTTTTTCAGTACAGTGTTCTAATTTCAGAACCATTTGCGAGTTGCGTAGTGTGGTAGAATTAGAGGGTGTGGCCTGCTTCTCTTACCTCCGGGCGGTGATGGGACTGTTGCCCAAGGACACTGGGCCCCATCAGGCTTCACAGTGGACAACTCTTGGCCAAAGGTTTTTGCAGGGAGGGGGAGCTAACACCAAAGGGTGCCCCTTGTCAGTGTCCTTTTAAAAACTATATACTGTAGTCCAATAAGATAGCAACTGTCAAAACGGCTAAAATACATTTTAGGATCATACAATGTGTATTTGGGTTCATATTCAGAATCAGACTGATCTTGAAACTAGCGGTTTTTAATCAAAGCTGGCTTTATAGGAGGAGTATAATGTATGCACTGTTGTTTTAAAACAATGAGTGTGAGTGTGTGTGTGTGTGTGTGTGTGTATCCAGTAGGTGAGATTGAGTTCATTCATTGTAAGCCTAAACTCCTTAGAAATAATGTACGTAGACTCGCAAAACGGTATGTACATGTGATCTCAGTTGTAAATAGGAAAATCTAATTCAATAAACTCCGTATCACCCCTCAGCATATAGTTTGTAATTATTTGGGGTCTTTCAGTCCCAGAGCAGCAGTGTAGTGTTTTCAGTGTTGGTGCCACCCACAGTTCATTGTGATTTGCATGCTTACCTGTTGCCAAATCCAAAGAGGCTTTAGGATGCAGAAACCGCAGACGCTTTTAAGTTCAGCCTGCCCTGTCCACAGGGAGCGCCTACTGTGCACGGCCTCTGCTGGCCTGCCTTCCAGGCCTGCGGGGCCCTCGGTTCGCAGAGAGACACAACAGCAGGTACTGTCAAGCAGTGCAGTCACTGTAGTGACAGATGGAGAGGCCAGGAGGACTTCCTGGAGGAGAAGCCCACGCCCAACGCTGGGTAGGCTTTGTTGTTGAGGGCACTGGGAGTGGGAGGGGCAGGGGGTGTCCAGGCAGCTACCAGTTGCTTGTCGTGCTGGGGCCTTAGCACACAAGGCTGGGAAAGAAGCAGGGCCCTACACGACGTCAGACTTGGCTGACAGGTGGAGGCAGCCATGTGTGATGTGAGTGGACCTGCCGCAGGTGTCCCTGTGGCTGTGGTAGCGTGTGACCAGATTCAGTGAGGCTGACGCAGTTCTTGGAGGTGGCAGGACAGTGGGGGGATTTATCATTGATTGGATGTGGGACAGAGAGAGAGGAGAACAGAGGAGTCTGCATGAGTCCCAGGTTTCTGGCTCAGTCAACCGAGGAAACATAATTAGTCACAAAGACAGGAAAGCTAGTAAGGACCACATGTAGGGTCATGAGTTCACATTCTGTTTTGGGCCTGTCAGGTTTGAAATCCTGGAATGTCATGCAAGTCTGTCCTGCCTGAAAATGGACAAGATGGGAGAAAGAGAGCAGTAAGCACTGTTCACAGTGGAGGGTAATTAAAACATTCATGAACGCAGAGAACTACAGGAGGCTTGGTATGTTCCACTGATGCAGCCCACCTCTTGTCCCTGCGTGTGGCATGGTGGGCGAGAATGTTCTGCTTGTCCGCGACCTTTCACAACGACCTTCCCACTCCAGCCCTGTCTCCCCTCCCCCTCCAGTTTTTGATATGTACCATTCTGTGGCCACCTGGCCGCCGACGAGCTGGCTGAGCAATGTCTGGACTGTGACGCTGGTCGCCCTCAGTGAGTTCTGCATGACAGAACCGAGCCTCGAGTACGAAAGTGTTCTGGGAAAATGTGCCAACTGCTAGCCCACTCTTTGAACTTGTCCAAGATACAAGCTGCACACAGCCCTCCTTCACTCATTCCTCTCTGTGTGCCTGGCGAAAAGGCAGCTTGCTTCCCTCTGCTCTGAAAACTGGACCCAACTCGACTGTGTTCACAGTGAAGCCAGAAAGCTGGGGGATGGTTGCCCTGGGGCCTGTTAAACTTTCTAGTTCCTGCCGGCTTAAATTGTGTGTAATTCGTGGCACCGTCCTAGAAATACCTTTTTCCTTTGCCTGGGAACCTCTGGAAGGGACGTCTGTCCATGTTGGCCATACAAATCCAACTTCTACCTGCTTAACGTCTCCAGAGTCTCTGCCATACCCCCAGAGCTGGAAGCAGATAGGCCACTTGTCCCCAATGCACACAGCCGCCAGTGTCGGAATCTAATGCTGGAACTCTGAGCGCTGTGCTGAGGATTCCTGTCCTTGTCTGCATGTTGGAGCCACCTGGTGGACCTCTGAGAACCGTAGAGGTGTGGGTTCCAGAGCCTCCAGAGCACCATGAAGGCTGAGCAGCACCTCTGTCTCCTGTTCTTTTTAAAAAGTTAATTTTCTTTAGAAATAATTTCATTCGCAGAAAAGTTGCAAGAATAAGAATTTTACATAGAAGGCCCAAGTGCCTTTTCCTGAGACTCACCTATAACATGTTGCCCCGTTTGACTGTCACGTGTGATCTACATGCTCTCTGTCTCTGCACGTGCCTCACAGCCCGAACGTTTCTTAGGTGTTTCCTCCAATCAGCCTCTGGCAGCCACAGCACAGTTATCAAGTGCAGTGCACTTAGGACTAACCTGTCATTCGTGTTCCTGTTGGTCTCCTAATGTCCTCTATAGGTTTTTCCTCCTCCGGTTCTGGGTCTAGTCAGGTGTTACAGTTGTCATGTCTCTGTTCTGCAAGCTGGAGCATTTCCGTAGTTTTGTCACTTAGGACATAGACATTTTGGGAGAACAGTCCCCTTTTAAATGACGCTCAGTTGGGGTTTATCTGCGGTTCCTCTAACTGAATTGGATTAGGGTTTGCCTTCCAGGGGCTGGGATGCTGCCCGTGTCTTGTGTCCTCGGGGGCATCACATCAGGAGGTACAGTGTCACTTGCCCTCATGCTCATGTTGATTTGGATCAACTGCTGTATCATTCAGGGCCCGGTGAGGGGAAAGTGGAAAGAGGAAAAGTTTAAACAGTTGTTAATTGTGTAGAAGATTGGTTAGCTACTACTAAATGGGGGTGAAAAACCAAACAAAACTCTAAAGCCACTTAGTAGAAAACAGCTGCCACCCGGAGGGTTAAGGGGAGAGGGCTAGGAAGGAGCTAGAAACTCAGAAAAGGGCTGCAGAGCTTGTCAGACCATCGCCAGAGGTGCCGCCTGCCAGCCTCCGTGGTGGGGAAAGCCGCGGGGGCGCACGCCAGGCGAAGGCAGATGGTCCCCTCCAGAGACCCTCGCTGGCCAACAGGCAAAGGAGGGATGGAGTTTGCAGAGCCCCGGCTTCAGTGTGGCAAGGAAGCGTGGGTTTGGAGCTAGGAGGCCACAGTAACACCTGGCATACCCGATCACGGCCGATCATGGTTTCTTCCACTGCCTCCATGGGGCAGTTACTATTCCCCCCCCCGCCCCCAGCTCATACGCAATCTCTACACACATACTGTAAGACCTATAAACACTAGGTTCCTCACCAAACTGTCCACACGTTTAGCAAACACTGCTCATTCTGGCCTGATTCAGTCTTTGCGATGATGATTGTAAAACACTGGTTTTCCTCATGTACCAGTGTGTCCTCCCTTCTCCCCTCCCCCAGTGGTTTATGTATTATATTCATTATGGACTCGGGTTTCCATTGTTTTCAGTAGTTACAACTCATTATCGCCCTGTTTTGATTTTGTTTTGGTTCTCAGATAGTTTCAGATTTGGTCAATGGGATTATTCCCTTTGCGTTGCCTCCCGTGACCCACCCGTTTTGTTTAACATTTCAGTTATTTTTGAGGGAGGATGTTCCAGGGTCATCCTGTTCCCCGCCGTGCCCCAGCCCTGGGTCAAGTACCCGGGACTAGTTGTGCTTATTGCTACCGTGGTATCTTTGCTTCTCATCCTATTGGAGCTCGTCTTACTGCCTTTCAAAAATTGTTCCTAATTTTTTTAAACAAAAGTTAATAGTGCTTTTAAAAATGTGAACTACAGCTATCTCTAAAGAAAAAAGTACCCACAGGTAAGCAAGTTTTGAAGTAGTACATGTCCCTCCAGACTGCCGTTGACGCTTGAACAGCACTGGTTGGAACTGTGTGAGTCCACTTCTATGCAGATTTTTTTCAGTATGTATACAGTAGGCCTTCTGTGTGGGTTTTGCATCCACAGATTCCACCAACCACAGACAGTATTTTTGATCCGTGATTGTCGTTTGGATGTGGGGGGCCAACTGTATGCATTGTTCTACACCATCTTCCAGAAGGGTTTGAGCATCTGCGGATTGATCTGAGGGGGTCCTGGAACCCATCCCCAGAGATGCTGAGGGACTGTAGTTAAGTTTTGGGGGAGTCAGAAGTGATTTGTGGATTTTCGACCGGTGGGTGGGTGGGTGGGGGGAAGACGCCTGTAACATGCATTGTTCAAGGGTCAACTGTATTTTCTCTACATACATAAAAACAGACTTGCGGTGGTTTCTAGTTTTGCTTTTTAGTATTTTAATTCTGTCCTACAAGGTTCATTTTTCCTTTTCACAACATAGTATGGTACTGTCTCTGTGTCCAGCGGCAGGCTTTGCGCTTCCTGTTTGTTAGCTGCATGATCTGTTAATACCATGACTAACCAAGGTACATGGACATTCAGGTTGATTCCAGCCTCGCTGCAGTGAACACTTCCATACACATATTATCAGGCTTTTTTTTTTAAAGTAAAGTTTATTGGGGCGACAATTGTTAGTAAAGTTACGTAGATTTCAGGTGTACAATTCTGTAATACATCATCTATATCTCACATTGTGTGTTCACGACCCAGAGTCAGTTCTCTTTCCATCACCATATATTAGACCCCAGTTACCCTTTTTTAGAGCCCCGCTCCCTATTATCAGGCATTTAAAATTGTTTTTGATTTTAATAATTTTTATTGAGGTGAAATTCACATAGTATAAAACTCACCGTTTAAAGTGAATAGTTCAGTGGCATTTAGTACATTCACAAGGTGTGACCGCCTCCTCTGTCTCGTTTCAGTTTGCACAAGGCCTAAGGCCATCATTTTACTGATGGCGAAACTGAGGTCCAGAGAAACCGACTTTACTAAGACCACACAGTGAGTGTGGATTCAGACCCTGACATTCTGGCTTCAGAGGCAGTGCTTTCCCCCTGCTCTACCCTGTCTTTGAGCAGATCTCTCTGTCAGGAAGGGGCCTGCAGTTATTTATAGACACCCAGTTACACAGGCCAGCTCCCCCTTTATATGCTACCCTGTCCTCTGCGGGGAAGGCTGTCCAGCTGATGTTCCCAACAGCTGAGGTACACAGAGAAGGGAGAAGCCGCAGAGGCAGTGACTCTGACTTAGATTCATTCGTGGGTTTTTATTGATTGATTTTTTTTTTTCCCCTCCCTGGTGTAAATTGCTATCCAAGAGTTCCTTTCAGTTGTGTTCTTTGGCTGCCTGAAGGGAGCGTAGGCTGTGTTATCTAACACTATTACCCATCATACTCTGGGGCCCATCGACAATGCAGCCCCTGTCAGAGACGATAAATATCTAGGCCAAAGGTTTCTAAAAATATCTTTGCAGTCATATAGAATGCTCACTCAAGATAACAATGTATGTTCAAGAAATAAAGGTGAAAGGTTTGTACGATCTTATTGAGAAATAAAACATTTAAAGAAAAGTGAAAAGGTGTAAAAAATTAAAATAAAAACTTTAAGACAAAGAAAGGTATAAAACACTGATACCTAACTTTTGCTCTTGGCTGCACATACATGAGCTGACCCCGGTGGTCAGTCTCCTCGGCTGCCCAGCCTCTTCTGGGCCCTTGGCCAGGCTTTGTGCCGGCTGCCCCCATACCCACCTCCTACTCCACTTGGGGTACTGGCCAGTCCTCAAGGCTCGGCTCAGCAAGCACTTCTCACCTCTAGTCCCACCCCCACTTCTGTCTCACGTCCCGTAAAGTACCAGGTCCCATCAATCCATCTCCCTCGTTCTTCCAGAATTGCCCTCCAGCCCAGTTGCCACTTCCCTGACAAGCCACCATCGTCCCATGATGGACAGCCTGCACCTGGCCTCCTGTCCCACTCTTGCCCTGTTCACTACCTGTCTTGTGTCAGGGGTTATAGCGCCTTTGTACCCCTCCTGGGGTCACAGCTCTTTGAGGCCACCCCGGTTTCTTAGCGTCCCTCCATTATCAGTGCAGTACCTGTCACACAGACATCAAAGTACCTTGATTGAATTACTTCTGGGCTGCCTGACGAGCCTTGTACCTAGCTGTCCCGGGCAGGCATTTTCATGGCAGGCCTTTAGTCATTGCCTTCCGTCTCCTTCAGAGAAGTGTAAGACCAGGCATCAGATTCCATTTTTCTCTCCAAACATCCCTGTGTATGACCCTCAGATGTGTCAGGGACAGATGTGGGAGTTTGGTCAGTTCTCTTGTGCTTTACAAGGGGAAATGACATTTCCAGTAGGTTTAAGCCTTTCTGATTTTTTCCAGAGGCCCAAAAGCTTTTGCCAGCCTGCCTCCCACATTCCTTCTGGGGGAAGCGGTGGTGGGTGACAGCAGCAGAACACTGGCTGCTGCACAGCTCCCGAGCTTTGTTTCCAGGGTCCTGCCGTGGGGTCTCCTCGGACCTCTGCCAGCCCTCCCTGAATGCTCTGTAGACTTGGGAACTGCCCACACACCTGAGACTCAGGTGAGGCCACGATTCGAAGGCACCTTCCCTCCTGAAAGAAGAAAGCCTATCCCCCTCTCACACCAGGTGTCATGTTTGCTTAATCACTCAGGTGATGAAGATGAGGGCACAAGGATTGACATCTGCTGGAAACACAGCAGCAGCCCCCTCCGGCCTTCTGCCCAGGGCAGAGCTTGGGCAAAGGTCTCATTTCTGCCCCTGTGCCATCTGACATTTGCCTGGGCACGTGCGATGGTCCTCCATGCGCTGTCAGGTGCATGGCCGGCCAGGCAGAGCCAGGAACAGCAGGAAGCCCCAGGTCCCCTGTAGGCTTCCCTCAGTGTCATGAGTCCCCCGTCACCAGAGCTGTTGAAGCTGACAGGGTGACCAGTGCCCAGTCCCTAGGAGTGACAGAGGGCATCCGGCAGGAGGTCAGATTAGTTCTCCTAGCGTCTCTTCTAATTCTAAGTCCTGGGGACTTGCAGTAGTGACCCTCTGTCACACACATGAACCCTCTCCTTGCCCTTTGTGGGGCTACCAGAGGCAGGCTGGAGTGGAAAGAAACCTACCTTTCCTTTCTCGGAACAGCTTCCCTGTCTCTTGTCTTACCTCAGGTCATCTGTTCCAGAAGCCTCACGACTGCTCTGTACACCCGGCATTCCTGTACCGTCATTAACTTCCTGGGCTGTGTGGTCCCCTCTACCCCATCAGGACCGCCTTAAATAAAGCAAGGGACTGAGTGAGAGTTTACTTATCTGCTGCTGTAGGGGGCGGGCCACAAAGGTTTAGGAATGAGGAAGCAAAGTAACAGTCACAGAGAAAGACAGTCTATGGGCACAGTAACACCCTCAACAATATCTCAAGCTGCACCCGTGTCTCCCACCCCACCTCCTACAGGCTGCCGGATTTGACGGGTGGGGGCTCCTGGCCTGTTGTGCTGGCAGTGTTGGGGCTCCCACAGGCGAGCGTGGGGGAGGCCAGGGCTGAGGAGCTCCCAGCTCCCACGCGCTGTCTCCCCTACACCCACTCCCTCCCCTACACGCACTCCCAAAGCTGGCATGGGTGGAGACTACCATGATGAGCAGGGCTTTGGCCGGCCTTGGCCCGTAGTAGAAGTTATGTTTTGGGGGCCTGGGTCCAAAGAGAAAGTCCTGAGAGCATCAAGGACAGAAGAGGAGTTGGCCAGCTGTGCCCAGGGTCAGCCTGTACAAGCTCTGAGCTCTGCCTGGGCAGGAGTCACCACGTTTGAGGGAGCAGCATAGGCACCTGTGGGTCTGGGAGACAGAATTACTTCCTCCATATGCTCTAAACCTGCCCACCTCCAGTGGGCCCATCTCCTGTTTCCTGCCCCAGACTGAGTTTGGCTTCACCCCAGGCTGTTCCAGGTGGTCCCACCTTGTGCTCACACAGCTGCCTGCTCCTGGTGCTCTGCTCTTCCTTGTGTCCTGTCTGCTACTGCCCATCTGAGGCCCCGCCCAGGGCCGCTGCCCCCAGGAAGCCTGGACCCCACCCCAGCTCCTCTCTGACCCTGTGGTCCTTCTTCCATTTGCCCACATGTGAATGGGAGTTCCCAGGGACCGGGGCCAGGCTCTCCATCCCCAGCCAACCTTGGGACAGACACTGAGTGGGCAACTGTCCTCCTAGACTTTCCCCCACTCCTTTGCCTCTGAATTGAGCATTTGGACAGGGGCAGGAGAAAAAGAGAAAGGAACCCCCACAGACGAAGGAGAAAGAATGCACTCCTTTATTCCCCGTAGGAGAGACTGCTCAGGGAGCAGGCAGCACCTGTGGGGTTGGGTCTATTGTGGTCTTGGGGACCCAGCCTTTCAGTGACGGAGGCACTGCTGGCCCCACGGACAGGGCAGGTCCAGGTCGGGGCCGCTGCCCCTTCCTCAGAGCTTCTCCAGGTAGGAACCAGGGACAAAGCCACGCTGCCCATTCTGTTCCACTGTCCACCAGCCATCCTCCCCTTCTAGGATGACCTCCAGGATGTCCCCCGCAGAGATGTCCAGCTCGTCAGAATTCTTGGCAACAGAATGAAAGTTCATCAGGCTGGAGGGGCCAGCTGGGAGGGTCTGGCCGGACATCCTCCCACCCCAAGCCGTAAATTCAAGCTGGTCTCCCAGGTGGGCCGAGTCAGCCGAGATCTGCCCGCCTCCTGGCGCTGTAGGACAGGCCTCTGGGATAGGGCAGCCCTCAGAGACATACAGGGTGTGGGTGCCCCACGGGACTCAGCCTCCTGTTCTCCCTGCACCATTTGTCATCACAGGCCTCCCACAAACCTGGGCAGCTGCTCTGCTTCACATCCCTGCTGTCCCTTCCCCCATTCCCTGCTCCAGACACAACAGTAACTTGCGAGTCAGGCCGGTGCTTGCCATGCCCAAGCCCAAGGGGTGTTCTCATTCCAGGCCCACCACACACAGCCCTCTGCCAGGGAGTCCCCTGAGCTCCCTCAGCCCTGCTAGGCCCTGTCACAGGCACATCGTCCTTCTCCTGGCCTGCCTCCCCTGCCGGGCACTGGGCTCTGGGGGTCAGTGCAGTCTGCCACAGCATCACCCAGCCCTGAGTGGGTGCATGGCTTCAGTCAGCTGGATATGGGGTCTGGCTCTGCACCCCTCACCTCAAAGCAGGGAGCAGACTGGACTCCCAAGGATCTTGGCATAGCTGCCCTGTGGCTCCTTGACTCACCCTTTCCCCATGGACCTCAGAAAACCAAACCCGGCACAGCTGAGGGACCCGTTCTGGCCGTAAGTTGTTCTCGGCAGCCATGGCCGTGGAGAACAGGCCTCTAACCTGAGGGTGCAGAGCCTGACCCCTGGAGCAAGCTGTCAGCTTGCCTGCACATGCGCGCGCGCGCGCGCACACACACACACACACACACCACAGGTGTACACAATGCCCATGTCTGCCTGGACACCACGTGTGTGTGTGTGAACAGATTCAGGGAGACACAGGTCCTGGCCCCCACTCACCAGCAGATGCGCACAGACCCCCCTGAGTGCTGGGTACTGTTCTAAGGGCACACGCCCCAAGCACACTCTGCACGCGTGCCGTCCGAGGATGCCTCACCTGGGCCCTGTAGTCGTAGAGCGCCCTGTAGCCCTGGGCTGGCAGCGTCGGGGGTCCCGGCACCTCCTGCACTGCAACTGCGGCATAGACACCCTCATTCCGACTGGGGCTGGGCGGCGGGGCATCTGTGGGGGCCGGGAGCACAGTGAGGCCCATAAGACTTGAGTCCTGGAGGCCTTCCCCTTTGCAGAGTGTCCCCAGTCTTGCCCTAGCCTCTCCCCCAGCTGTGGGAGGGCCCGTCTGTGCGTGCAGAAGTCCTCTCCTTCATCCCAGAGTCACAGTTTGGAGGCCCCCACATTACACCCACTTACCTGCAGAAGCTGCCAGCACTGAAGTCTTGGGACTTCCATGCAGCAGCCCAGAGAACCTGGGGATGGAGGAAAGCAGGTAGGTCCTTCAGGAAGGGGATGAGGCAGGGGGCCCTCAGAGCTCCAGAGCTACAGTCGCCCCTATGCTCCAGTTATAGATGTGACTCATGGGGTGCCCCTCAAGCAAGAGAGCTCCCCAAAGGGTTGTCCCAGCACCACCCTCCTAGTTCCCCACACTGTAGCCCTCCTCTCAGCACCTGCCCCCTCCAGAGCCCTGCCCCCTGCCCCCAAGGTCCCTGCTCCAGCTCCTAAAACCTTCCCTCAGAGGCCAGCCACTCACACCCACTGGGATGGTCACCTGCATGGGCCCAGCCAGCCTTCCTCCCTGCGACCCCAATCAGCCTCTCCCTGGCTACGCAAAGCAGGGTCCCCACTGTACATGTGACTTCCGGGGGGCAGTGCTGGCCTAATTCAGTCCTTCCCTGGCTCAGGCCTGGACTGAGCAGGAGTCATGAAGGTTCGAAGGTTCGTTGAATCAAAGAAAAGAATGGAACAAATGAGAGGCAGACATGGGGCAGCCCGTGAAGCCGACAACGCTAAGGGCTCCATGAGTGGGGGCTGATGCTACTTACCTGCCTGAGGAAAGGCTGCCCCAGGGGGTCAAGCCTTGAAAGACAGCTTTAACAGGCAGACTGGGGTGTAAGGCACTGCTAGTGAACAAGAGAGGGGAGCAAGGTACAGAGGAGGGCAGGATGGGTGGAGCAGTTTGGGGAGTGGAGTGGACCAGGTTGAGGTGTGTGGGAGACAGAAGTGGAGTAGGACTGAGCCTCCGAAGGGGCCTAAGTGCCCCTTGAGGGGCGGGACCTGTGGGAAACAGGGTAGTGAGGCAGGGCACACACCTCCCAGGCACTGCCCTGCTGGCTGGAACCCTGGCCCCCTACCCAAGGTGTGGGAGCAGCCGTAGATGGTGTGCCTGCTCTGCCTGTGTTAGCAAAAGGACTCCTGTGTGCCATTTTGTTCTTTGATTGTGTTTCTGAGTTCATTAAATGGCCTGTTTTTTTTCTTGCATCTCGTTGAGATTTTGAAGAATTGCAATCTTGAATTCTCTGTTATTTCAGTCACATATTTCCATGTCTTTAAGTTGATTTTCTGGAGACTTTTCGTCCTGTCTGAGCTGCCTTGTTACCTTGGTTATTCATGGCAATTAATGAATGTATTTCTCTTCCTAGACTTTTACAGGAGTGGGTTCTGCAACAGGTTGATACAAAGAGGTCTTTCTTTTGTTTCCCAGTAGGTGTTGGTAGAACGCTTTATTTTCTGTCTGACCGCAGCCTTTATTTCTCTCTGCATTGTTCTGGCTTCTCACTCAATGGGGGGATTCCCTGTAAGGCAGGCTTCTCCTCTGTGAGCAGGTCACCTGGGTCTCAGGGCACCACCTCCGTGGGGGGATGTGGAGAGCTTCTGAAGTTACAAAGCTCTTCCTGCACCAGATTCAGGGCCTGTGTGTTTCAGGGGCTCTGTTTACCCCTGCAGGGATTCACCCAGATAGGTGGGGTAGGGGCAGGGTGGGTTCTGAGAGATGACTCTGAACAATGGTGGTGACCACCACCACAGCCAGTCCTTCACCCAAGGCTCTCTCCCCTTCACCGGAACTAGTTGAGCCGCGAGTCCGTGGCTGCAGGCCACAGTTCTCAGAACTGCAAATATGCAGTTCTCAGAACTGCAAATATACACTGCTACTGTTCCACTTGTAGCACTGGGAAGGTGGAGGTGGGGCGAGCTCTGGGAGGGTGCAAAGGGGCAGCTAGGCTCTGTTTAAGCCTTCCGTTCTCTGCTCAGCAGTAAGGGCTGAAATCGGCATTTTCTCCCTTCTTCCCTCAGTCTCTGCTCCAAGGTCTCTGCCGTGAGTGTTGGGTTCAGCTGAGTTATATGCTGACCCCTCAGGCGGGACTATGGGCCATAAGCAGAGCCCTAGCAATTCGAGTTCTTCCCTCTCCCTCAGCTGTGGTAGTTCTGGAATGCAGCGAGCTTGGAGCTCATCCTGCTGCCCACACAGCCGGCGTCTTCTCACTTTCCACTTTCCTCCTCCCTCACTCACACAATTTGCCCACCTTTCGATGATTTCAGTTGCATGTCTCTTAGTCTTGCCTGTCTGCTGTGCAGGGAGTTCTTTGTGGAATTATAGCTGTTCAATTTGTTGTAAATTCCAGGGCAGATTTCAAGAGGCTCACCTCACGCCACCATTTCTATGACTTAATCCTGGTTTCAGGTCTAATATTGAAGTCTTTAATCCATTTTGAGTTTATTCTTGTAAATGGTGTAAGAAAGTGGTCTAGTTTATTTTTTCTTTTCTTTTTTCTTTTTTCATTTATCTGTCCATTATTCCCACCACCATCTATTGAAGAGATTGTCTTTACCTCATTGTATATTCTTATCTCCTTTGTCATAGGTTAATTGACCACATAGGTATGGGTTTATTTCTGGGCTCTCTATTCTATTCCATTGATCTATGTACCTGTTTTTATGCCAGTACCATGCTGTTTTGATTACCATGGCCTTGTAATATAGTTTGAAATCAAGGAGCATGATATCACCAACTTTGTTCTTCTTTCTCAAAATTGCTTTCGCTATTCGGGATCTTTTTGTGGTTCCATATAAATTTTAAGATTCTTTGTTCTAGTTCTGTGAAAAATGCCACTGGTATTTTGATAGGGATGGCACTAAATCTGTAGATTGCTTTGGGTAGTATGGACATTTTAATAGTAGTAATTCTTCTTATCCATGAGGATGGTATACTTTTTCACTTATTTGTGTCTTCTTTAATTTGTTTCTTCATTGTCTTATTGTTTTCTGAATACAGGTCTTTTACTTCCTCGTTCATACAATTGTGTATGGGATTATTTCCTTAATTTCTCTTTCGATAGTTCATTATTGGTGTACAAAAATTCAACCAATTTCTGAATATTAATTTTGTATTCCTGCTACTTTATTGAATTTATTAGTTCGAATAGTTTTTTTTGTGTGTGGAACCTTTAGGGTTCTCTCTATATAGTATCATGTCATCTGCAAATAATGACGGTTTTACTTCCTCCTTTCAGATTTGGATGGCTTTTATTTCTTTTTCTTGTGTGATTGCTGTGGCTAGAACTTCCAGTTCTATGTTTAGTAATAGCTGTGAGAGTGGGCATCCTTGCCTTGTTACCTGTCTGTACTTTCTTGACACTGCCCCAGGTGAGCTCTTTCATCCAGTTGTTTAAATGACCACCTGTGCTGGGATCCAGGTCCTCACTGGAGGAGCAGGGAGGCCTGAGTCCCCCAAGATTTTGGTAGCATTGTGAGAGTGCGAAGGTCCTCCTCCTGGGGTCATCACTTTCTCCAGGTTCTCAGAGGGTTGTGCTATGCTCCTTGTTCTGAGTGTCTGTGGTTCTCATAAGCCTCTGCTTCCTGGAGGTGTCCTGCAGGGAGGTTCTAGGGGCTCCTGAGGTCTTGGAAATTATCTGTCCTCAGAGGGCTGGGGGCACCATTGACCGCTTCCCCCACCCCTGCCCTACATTGCCCACCTCCCAAAGGCAGGGCCTTCTCTGTACAAGGTTGGATGGCAAGAGGAGTTCATGGGGGCCTCAGGGTGTGGGTATGGCACAGACACCCACAGATGTTCCTAGATGCCCACAGACAGGGCATATGATCCCTTCCAGAACCTGTCTACTAGGGCAGAGGAGGCATCCAAACAGGAGGGTCCTTTAAGTCTGAGTCTGACTCCAACACTCATGTGCCCTGGACCTAGAGAAGGTGAGTGACTTGTGCAGGTGACACAGTGAGGCATGGCACTAGGACCCAACCACTGCTAGGCCAGGGGAGGGCTCCTACAAAGCCTGGATAATTCTCCAAGAATATTGGCTGTAGGGCCTGCTCCTGTACTCTGATACTGCACTAGTGGGGAGTGTTGCCTCTGCTGCCTGACAGTCCAGGGCACAAACCTGGGCTAGTAACAGAGCCCAAGAGACAAGTAAGCCAGCCTGGGGCCTCCCAGGAACTCTGAGCATTCACCAGTGAGTAAGTGGGGTGTGATTATTTGTTTAATGCCGGGGTCCCCTTGGGCTGCGGGTGTCTTGTTCTCAGTGCTCAACACCTGAGCACAGCACCCACCACACAGTAGGCGCTTCATTAACAACACGGGGAATAGCCAGTTGCAGGAGAGGCTGGACCTGCTTGCTGCCCCACCCCCCACCCTGCCTCTGCATCCCAGCAAGTGTCTCACCTTTTTATCATGCCACAGGATGGATGTACACCAGGGCTGCTGGATGATAGGGTGACCTCTCGATCATAGTAGTTCTGATAGAGCATCGGAGCTGTGGGCAGCAGCCTGTGAGGCAGGCCCTCGGTGGCCGAGGGCAGGGCAGGCAGGACCTGCCCCAACCTGTCCCCATCCAGAGACCCAGACGGGGCCCCACTTTATCATTCTGGCCCTGGCCCACCCTGGTGCTTGGGGAGGGGGCCTCTCTCATTCCCATGAGAGACCCCACTGTGGGCACCACTGAGACTGAATATTCTGGACTCATAATTTAGTGGGACCAAACAGGCTGGGATGGGGTCCCACCTTCATTCCGCCTTCTGAGTGTTACAGTGTTAGTAAGCTCTGCTGATCTTCTGCCTCAGAGGAGGCAGCAGGCCAGGAACCCAGCCACGGGACCACACTGTCCTTGACTCTTTCCTAAGGTCTGGCCACATCTCTGCCCAGAAGGGATCTGTGAGCCACCCCAGCCCTGTGCTGGCAGTTGAGGACCAGAGAACCAGGGCCAGGCCTCCTAGGGACGGACAGGCCTGGACCCAGAGGCCACGCTACCTGTGGGCCAGGCCTCACCTGGGGGCTCAGTGCCTGTGCTTTTGGCCTGGATGAAGCTCTCGATGTCGGCCTCAATGCTGCAGCCTTCCAGTGTCACCCGCACCTCCTCATAGAACTGGGGGCAGCAAAAAGCAGAGGCTGAGGAGCCAGGCCTCATCTCAACATCCACCTTCGTCAAAGCCCTGCCCCTCTATGGGTCTGCACTCTGGCCAGGGTCTCCCACCCCACCAGCTTCCTCACAGGCCTTGTGTGCACAGCTTGGTGCCTGAATTTGGGGATCTTGAGGTGTGACTTCCCCAGGCCTTGCTGAGGCATCAGAGCTCTGGCTGATGGTGTCTCCTGGTTCCAAACACCTGTGCACAAGGTCCTATGCAAGGGACTTAGCTTACTCCTGTCCTCTGTGGTAGACACTGTTTCCCCCATTTTATAGACAAGGAAACTCAGAGAAGGAAAGTGACTTGCCCAATGTCACAGAGCAAGAATTCAGTGCAGCCAGGCTCTGGTTCCAGTATGAAAGGATCCACAGCCCACCTTCCTTCTTCTGCCACAAGGAGGCCACCAGGTGGGCTCAAGTTGTTTGGCGGGGGTAAGGGGAGGAAACACAGCGAACATCAGGGAGTAAGGGATGCCTTGAGAGAGCACTAATGGCTCTGGGATTGTGTTAACAGAGGTCAGAGACCCTGGTGGGGAGGTGGTGGCTCCTCTCCGCTGGGTAAGACCCACCCCAACCACCCAGCATGCAGAACTCAGTGAGGAAACCAGGACACCCCAGAGATGTCTGGGGGCCAGAGGAGGGACTGGACCTCAGCTCTTGGCAAATATCCAGCTTGGAACAGAGCAGCCCTGAGTTCTCCAGCCCCTCTGCTGACCTCAGAGGGGCTGTGTCCGCTACTTTCCTGACCCCGGTAGAGGGAACACATACATACTCTAAGAACAGAACCCAGACCCTGGAATAGGGGTGAGCAAAGCAGGCAGATGTCAGGGTAGCCACAAAACCAGGCTTCCAGGCAGAGAGGCCATGGTCCTGCGTGGCACTGAGCCCGCATGTCCGTGGGACCTTGGAGGCAGAGGCTGAGGCCTGCTGTGTTTGTTGACAGACTCAGATGGACTTGGACATGCTATTGGCCTGAAGCTGCCCTCTCTTCATGGCCCCACCCCCCAGCTCACTCCCTACCCACCCCCACCCTGGGCCCCAACCTCGTCATCCTTGACACACTGCATGGAGAGCTGGTTGCAGTGCACCCACAGGGCGTTGCGGAGGATGGTCAGCCGGTCGAATTCTTGCAGCTGGAAGGCCTGGGTGTGTGTGGGGAGAGGTTGAGAAGTGAGGAAGCAGCTGCAGGGCCAGGCCAGGCTGGGCTCCACTCACAGCTCATCTGCAGCTGACAAGTCAGACCCCCTCTGCTGAAAGCCAAGTCTAAAAGGACCCTTCCTGCGGGTCCCCACCCCCACCTCTGCGCCATCACCTGAGGCTTCTGGGAGGGAGGCTGAGCTGCCTGTGGGTTCCTGCCCCCACCCTCCCTCCAGGCCCCACCACACGCTGCAAAGGCCCCGGGAGGGTGTCGTGAGAGGAGCATGGGCCCTGGAGTCCTGCTCATCAGCAAGGCCCAGGGAAGCCCGGGGTCTTGTCTGAGCCTCAGTTTTGGCTTCAGCTAAAAGGGGTGCAGGTGTCTGCCTGAAACAAAGGGATCCAGGGCACACAGCCCGACTGTGAGCTTCCTGGCGGCAGGGACCCAGCACAGGGCCTGGGGGACGAGTGCATGAGTAATGAATAAAGGAATGGGGTCTTACCCCCACCCCACTGTTTCATGTTCCCCCATGAAGCAACTGGAGCTAGGATGGGCATCTTTCACATTTTGTAGCTGGGGAAACTGAGGCCCAGGGTCACTCACCTCACAGGTGGTCCGGTGCTCCTGCTCCCACTCAGCCCGCACCTTCTCCAGCTGCTCGATGTGCTGCCTGTATACCCGCTCTGGAAGCACAGCTGGCCCTCAGGGAGGCCAGCAGCCCCTGCCCCCATCACCCACCGCTTTGCTCCTACAGTGCCCCTGCACAGAGGGACCTGCCGTGGCTGCTGGTACCGCTTCTGGATACTTGTCAGGACCACCCACTCAGGTACTGCTAATTTGGGGGTGACCCTTAGCTCCCTGGTGTGCTCTGAGCTGCCCAAGGCTGGAGCAGAACCCACATAACCCAAGAGTCCAGGCCCCTTGCCATCCCCAGTTCCCACCCTTTCATTTTCCAGAGGGGAAACTGAGGCTTGCAGAGGTGGATGGGGAGAGTATGGTAGTTTTTGGGCTGGGAATCCAGAAGGTGTGGCCACGACCTCCGTCCCCAGAACTCTAGGGGTTCACCTGTCCTCCAGCCATGGGAGCAGCTGGGTCCTGGGAGAGGCAGAGCAGAAGGGAGTGCCTTCCCAGGAGAAGGAATCAGGGTGAGCTTTCTGTCCTAGGAGGTATGCCGGCAGAGACAAGGGGTGTTGGGTGTTCCAGCATCAGGTGAAGGAGAGAGGAGACAGACCCAGAGAAGGCTCTGTGTGTGTGTGTGTGTGTGTGTGTGTGTGTGTGTGTGTGTGTGTGAGAGAGAGAGAGAGAGAGAGAGAGAGAGAGAGAGAGAGATGAGTGGATCTCTCTGCCATGATGGTGGCTGTGAAAGTACTGGGCTGTAGAGCCAGATGACCTAAGTTGGAATGCAGTCACTACCTCTTACTGGCTGTGTGACCTTGGGCAAGTTATTTAACCTCTCTGTGCCTCCATTTCCTCATCTGTTAAAAAGGGGGATAATAATAGTAGCCACCTCATAGGATTTTTGTGCAGATTAGTTAAAACATGCAAAGCACCAAGAATGGTCTTGGCAAATGAAAGAACATGAGTGTTTTTATTTTACTTACATGAGTACAGAAGTGAGAGTGATGAGCTTGTGATTCTGTGTCATCAGGTGTGAGTGTGTGTGTCCCCAGATAAGAAAGTGTGTGGTGGGGGCAAGGCCTGTCCCCACCACCACCCAGGTCTGAGGAGGCAGGAGGGCCACGTACCTGCCTCTAGGGCCGAGTCCTTGCACTGCTTGGCTTTGTTCTGGCTCTGAGATGTGGAGGGAAAGCAGTGCTGAGCCCCTGCCCCAGAGACCACCCGGCCCAATGTGGGGCTCCCAGCCTCCGGCTGACTCTGAAGTGCCTCTGTCACACCCCTCCCCAGCCACCCAGGGAGATGTTTGGAGCCAACTGTGAGCAAGTTCCATCATTTACTGCAGCCTCACTCCACAAAGGACTACAATGAAAAAAATCCCAACAAAAAAGGAATAAAAACAGAAACCTGCAGACACACATGAAAACTAGATGTCAGGACTGAGAGGGAAAGATGGAGCCCACAGGCCCTGAGGCTCCATGTGGCCAGTGCTGAACCCACTGGCTGGGACTTGGGCTCTGGCCCCCAACTTGCTATCTCGAATTCACCCTCAGGCCGCTGCCCTCTGTGGGCCTCAGATTTCCTGTGTGTGCAATGGGCAAACTATGTTCTTGGAGCCTGTGGCTCTGACATCCCTATCTGGCCCAGAGTCCAGAGCAGTCAAGAGTTTGAGCTCTGGACGACCTGAGTTTGGATCCTTTCTCTGTTGCTTCCTGGCTCTGAGACCTTGGACAAGTCACTCACCATCATTGGGCCTCAGTTTCCTCTCTGTGACATGGGCTTACTGGGCCCCTCTCCAAAGGTTGTGTGAGGGTTAGTATCTGCTCTCATTGCTCTGTAAGCTCTGGGCCTGGGCTATAGTGGGCCTACTCTGGGGAATGGGTCCTTGGGTGCAGCCTGGAGACTGCAAAGGGGATGAAGCTGACCCTGTCTGTCCAGGCCCAGAGATTCTAGGAAACCCATTTCACAGATGGGGAGATGGAGGTTCAGAGATGGGTGAATAGCTAGCGTGTCCCAGATGCAGACTTTGCCTGGGGGTGTCTGCAGCACCCCTTGCTTGCCTCCCCCACCCTGCCCCAGCCCTGGATGATAGCATATGGCCTCAGCGGCCCCACGTACCTTCTCCACCTGCTTCTGTTGGCCATTGGCACTGATGCGCTCGAAGGCCTGCTCGGCATCGTCTGCATCCCGACACTTCTGCTCATATGCCTTCTTGGACTGGGGGTGTGGAAAGGCATGATTTGGGGGCCCAGAGTGAGACTCCCTGAGCCCAGTGTCCCTTCGCCCTGTTGGGGCTGTGGGTGGAGGGGGCACCTCTTCACCAGGGACAGGGATCTGGAGGTCGGGAATGGAGAGGGAGAAGGCAGTCCTGTTCCCAGCCCCCTTCCCCCTGGGGACGTGTAGCCCTGCCTCTTCAGATGTGTGGTCACCTCAAACCACCAGTAAGTCTCTGAAAATGCTGTGTATCTTCATGACACTAGCTCCTACACTCGCTGTTCCCTCTTGTGGGACCTTTTCTCCTTCTCACCCAGTGTCCCAGGGGACACAGCTCAGGGAGCCCTCCTTCCTCCATCCTTGGAGTCCCCAGCTGACAGCATGGATGACCCTGTGGGCCACTGCCTGGGACTGACCACCTGCCTATCAGTCAGGAGCCCCCGGGGCAGGGCCTGGCCTGGTCTTGTGGGGCCTTGGCACCAAGTGCACCCTTGAGCACTGCGCATGTCCCTGGGTGAGGGTCTGAGGCAAGCCCTGTGCCCGGTGCCCACCCCAGGTCTCCTGGGGGACACACCCTGGGCCCTGCCACCCCAGAATGTCCAGCAGCCTTGCACCAACCTCCATGGCCTTCTTGTAGAGTGACAGCTTGCTCTTCTGGACACGGTCCATAACAGCTTCATACTGCAGGGGACACGAGGCTCTTAATCAGGGGCTGTGGCCTCTGGGTGCTCCCCTAGGCCAAGAGGATGGGGTTTCCCTGGGATGAGCGCAGCATCCTCTTCTGGATCTGAAGGGGGCAGTGACAAGACGCCCTCCCTCTCCCATACCTGCTCTTTCACAGTTACCACTCGGAACAGAAAGCTGGAGGGCCCAGGGCACGGGTATGCCCATCGTGTCTTCCTGGCCAGGACTTGGCCTCCAGCTGCACACAGTCCTTCCCTCACCGCCGCTGTGCCTGCTCACAGCTGGCACACAAAGTTCCACACGATACCTCAGAAGTGCACACACACAGTCCCCATACTCCCACTGCTCCCCCTTGCACACTCAGGCCTTCAGAACGCCCACCGACTAGCACAAGTGTACACAAACACACTCCCCTGCCCCCTGTGCACAGCCACGGGCCTATTCACACAGGTGAACACACATACACTAAATTTAGTCATGGCCGCATGCAGGCACACACGCCACTGGACTCCCACCTCACCTCCCAGGCTCCTTGTTCAGACAGAGAGGATGAAACAGGGAGTGGGTATAAGCTTTGGGAAGAATCGGAAATGAAATGCCCTTCCTGTTAGGGCTGCAGCCAGTTTGTGCCTGGGGTCACAGTCGGGCCCGTGCCAGTGGGGAGGCCTCAGGCAAGCCACCTGGCCACACACAAGCTCTCTGAGACACATGCACATGCTACAGGCATGCACATAGGTGCACCCACGTTCTCCACAAGTGCACATGCACACCGAGGCAGGCTTCCCTGCACACTACGTCATAGCTCTCTGCTTGCAGGGGCCTGGCCAATCTGGTGTTGCTCTGCCCACACAGCTTTTGCAGACATCACAGCCCCGGGCCTCCCTGGCACAGCAGGTGCTCTGCAGTCAAGGCCCCGCTCAGTGAGGTCCTTGCTCCAGCATCTTCAGGCTGGGCAGGCCTCTGGGGCTGGCTTTGGGAACCAGCTGTCTGCTCAGGAACCTAAATTTAGAGTCCCAAAAGCCGGAGACCCCAGCTGGCCACATGAGCAGACAGGGAGTGCAGCGCTGCTGAATTTCTGTGCTCAGAGCCATTGATCGGAGCCACTGCCCTGTTTGTGAAGACTGAGGTAGCCTGGTTCTGGCCTGGGTCCCCAAAGCTTGGGAAGTGGACATGTGTCCCATCCTGCAAGAGGGAAACTAAGGCACAGAGAGGAGAAGCGGCTAGGCCAGAGCACCCAGGCCCAGCCTGGCCCCAGCCATGAGCTGGCACCTTCTTCCCCTTCACAGATCCATTTTCAACTCTTTGGATCGTTTACAATAATCCTTCCTCTCCAAGCAAGAAGTGTTTGTGTGTACTGGCCTCCCCCTCCCTGTCTGGGGCACTCCTCTCATCACTAAGACTCTGAGAGCCTGAGCATGTACCCATCTGTTCTCCCATCAGGACACATGCTCAGCCAATTAAGAGTCTCAGGCTAGGGAGTGGGACCTGGGTTACAGAGGTCCCCAAGCCCACCTTCCACCCCACCACTGCAGCTTCCCTGACACGTAGCCTCTATCCTCTGCTTGCATCCGTCCCATACTGGTAATCTCACTTCCTCCCCATGGAGTCCCTCCATGCAGGGACAGCCATGCCCTACACACAGGTGAGAAGTCCCTTAGGATGGGAGGCACTCCCTGCAGTCTCAGTCTGCCCCTCAACCTCGGGCAGCCCCACAGAATGGTCACAGTGAATGGCTCCAGGTCTGCCTTTCTCCCAAACAGCCCAGATCCATGGGCTCAGGACAAGCTTCCGCTGACTCCCCAACTGAGGCTGCTTCCTTTGGATACCCCAGGCTGTCACTGCCCCTCTACAGTCTGCTGTGGCAGGATAGTCAATAAGACACATGTCTTCGCCTATTCCCGGTATGAAACAGCTTGGGGGAAGGACCGCCGGGGGGCTGCCAGGCCTGCGAGCTGGGCCCTTCCCCTCCTCCTTCAAATCAGCCTCGCCCCCAAGCCTGGGTGCTGACCCCACTCTCCATCAGCTCCCTCAGGAGTGTGCAGCTCCCACCACATCCACAGCATCGATGGCCACCTCCCACTTGGGGTCCTGGTGATGGGGAAGCACCCGGCGCTGCCTCACCTTCTTCCTCTGCTCCTTCTGCCTCTCTCGGAAGTCCTCCAGGCTGCGCAGCTCGTCACGCAGGGCCAGGGCCAGCTGGATGTGCGAGCTGCCCACATCCTCCATTTCTGGGGGCACAGTATGGGTATCGGCACCCCACATCAGACCTGATGGGCCTCAGCCACCCACTCACCCCACCTAGGCCAGCCTCTGTCACCCCCAACCCGCCGCCAGTCTCGCAGGCCTGTGTGAAGCCTCAGCTCCCCTCTTGGTGAGAATTCATCCACCTCTGTGTATGTTCCCAGAAGGTCCTATCACCCTGCAGCCTGGGGTGGGGGACAGTCACGACTTACGCTGCTTCAGGGAGTCAAAGGAGGCCCTCAGGGAGCTGCAAAACAGAGAGGCCAGGGTCAGCATAAGGAGGGCACAGCAATCCTCTAGTCCCAGCTGGCCCCAGGGGCTTTTATTTTGGCTGGAGGGCCCTAGGTCACTCCCTCACATAGACTGGCCTAGACCCAAGGGAGCCGGCATCCCTAGAAGGCAAGGCTCTCTCTTTGAAAATTGTAAAGCAGTCAAACCTCCCCATGGTGGCAGAATACTCCTGGCTTCAGCATGTCTTCAGGGTCCTCTCCCTCCCTCCTCTGAGCCCCTCCCCTGGCTGAGGCAGGAGAGGGCCGAGTTCAGACCTGGATTTAGGCGGGTGGCCTGGAGGATATTTTGGGGGATGCTGGATGGGAGGGGGCAAACAGGGTAGGGGTGTAGGAGGGGAGAAATGTGGGAGCGTAGGACAGGAAGAACAGGATAGGACGTGCAGGTGAGGACAGCAAGAAGCTGTCCCTGGCCCCTGGCTGGGGTGGCTGGGTGGACAGTGGACACACGTCTGAGAGGGGCCCAGGAGGGAAGATGAGCCATCCACTTTAGGGTGTGCTGAGAGAACTCGGCGGGAGGAGTCGGGAGGCCACTCCTGGGTGGGCACCAGGGGCAGCAGGGAGGGAAGAGGCTGGCACATGGCATGGGAGGTGGGGGGGTGACGCCCCATGTTAGGGGTGCAGGGGTGCCAGTTGGAGGAAATAAAAACACAGGACGCACAGTTAGATTGGAATTTTAAATGTAAATGTGCCCCATGTAACATTTGAAACATGCTTACATTTAAAAACTATTTGTCATTCATCGGAAATTCAGATTTAACTGAGCATTTTGTATTTTATCTGGCAGCCCTGCTGAGGGGACTTTTCCCCAGAGCCATGGACACACGTGGCCTGAGCACAGGCGTCAGAGCCCAGCCAAGACCCAGCTCTGCCTGCTGATATGGTCATGGAGCCCATGAGACAGAGTCAGAAACAGGGTCAGAGTGCAGGACCTTGGGTCAGAAACAGGACCGACGGGGCAGAGTGCCTTTCTCCGGCCCATCAGCTCTCGGGGACATGGCCGCTCAGAGTGGTGAGCTCCCTATCCTGTAGAGGAGGGAAGTGGCTTGGCACCAGCCTCAGAAACCAGGACCTGGGCAGGAGCTTCCTGCTTGGGACTCCCACATGCATGAGAAGCAGACCCTGGAGCCAGATGGTCTGGGTTCAATACAGTCAGTGCCACTCAGTCTCCGTGTGACCTTGGGCAAGTTACTTACTTTCTCTGTGTCTCAGTTTCCCCTTCTGTAAATGGGATGATAATAATAGCACAAACAGGAAGGTGGTGAGTATTAAATGAATTTATACATATAAATCATCTCTATTGGGACCAGGTTGTTGTGCAACCCTCCCCTGAACCCTCATCTGCACATCTCACCAGGCCTGGGGGCTCCCCAGGCCCCTGAACCAGACCTGAGCTATGCCTCCAAAGTGTCCCACCTAAGAGCTTACCCACTCTCGGGGTAAAATTATCTCTGCCTGTGTTTTTAGCCTCTTAATGAAGAAGGCAAAATCCGCTGTGGTTCCCCCTCAGCAGGATGCCAGAGGAGCCACAGTTAATCGAGGCAGATAGGGAAAATGAGGCCAGAGCATGGCCAGGCTTGCTGGGTTACACAGGGGCGGCAGCAACACGTCCCATCTCTGGATGCTTCCTGCTGCTGCCTTTGCTGCCTCTCTGTAGTTGTCTGGTTGTCTGTACCCCTGGCAGCCTCTCTGCCAAGCAGCATGCCCACCCCGTGGTGGCCACATGGCTGCATGGTGCCTGGCTGGGACAGCCCTGGGCTCCTGCCCTCAGCCGTCGCAAGGCAGGCCCCCAGGGACTCCCTGCGCCCATTGGACATTTAGGGAAGCTGAGGCCAAGGAAGAACAGCAACACCCTGGGACCCAGGCCTGGAGGAGAACTCGGGGGTCTTGTCAGTGCCAGTGCCCTTGCCCGAAACTAAGTGAATCTCAAAGTGTGGTCCACAAGCCAGCAGTTGCAGCATTACCTGGGAGCCTGTAGGAAATGCAGATCCTCAGGTTCCACCCCAGTCCTGAAGTAGAAACTCAAGGTGGGGCCCAGACACTGCTAACCAGCCTCGGGGGTTGCTGGTGTCCATCAGGTGTGACTTATTTAATCCTCACAACTCTGCCAGGGAGGGCACCATAATTCTCCCCATTTTATAGCTGAGAAAGACCAGGGTCAGAGAGGTGAGGAAAGTCCCCTGCAGCCACAGTGCTGGGAGAGGTGAGAGGTGGCCCCAGCTAGACCCGTCAGTGGTCAGTGCTGCGCTCTGCTTTGCCAGAGGAAAGATGGGGTGATCGCTGTGCTGGCCACACCTGCCCTGGTTGGGGTGGCGGTTTCTTCTCTGACAACAGCTCGTCTCCTTTCACATGCACACACTGCCTCAGTCTCCCCATTCGTGGTTACAGCTTCTCTAGGCAGAGTGTAGCCTCTCCTCCCCATGCCCAGCTCCATGCACACTGCCCTACCCTTCCCAGAGCTCGGGGCCTCGTGCTTCAACGGCCTGCTCCCCACCTCCTTTTGGATCTAACACCTCGCAGACACCTCAGATTAAATGTACAAACTGGACTCAGCACCCCACAAACCTGCCCCTCTTGCCGGGCTCCCCTCTTAGCAAAGGCCCCTGGTTGTACACACCAGAATGCAGAGCTGAGCCTGGTTCCACTCTGTCCCCTCTCCTGCACTACCTTCTTTTATACCTTCCAGAATCCTTTCAGCCTGCCTCTTACACCCCTGCCCATCACCTCCCTCTCTGCAGCTTCCCGCACATCAGCCATTTTTCTGCCCCACCCCCAATTCCTTCTATAGGCCCTGTTCCTTTTTGCCTCAGGGTCTTTGTACATGCTAACTCCCTGTGTGCAGTACCTTTGCCTAGCTTCTCCTTCTGTCCCTTCTGAGCACTTGCCTCTGTTGTCACTGTGGGCTGGTGCACCGAGTCTGTCACCTCACTGCACTGTGAGCCCAGTGAACAGGGGCAATGCCTGGTTCTCCTCCAGTTGTCCCCAGGCTGATACTCCAGAGCAACAAACTCAACACATGAATACCAAGGCTTTTCTTAACTCCAAACCCGCCTGTGCCCCCTTTCCTTGGTCCATGGACTTCGGCCCTCCCTCCCAGACTGGGTGGCTGGAAGGAATCACAGCCTCCGGGAGCAGCTGGCCCTTGTCTCCAGCCCCTAGATGCTAGAAGCCCCTGCCTGCGCTCACAGAACTGCCAGGTACACATTCAGTCTCTGTACCCACTCTGGGACAGTCCAGATGGTGACAAAGTCCATGCTCACCTCAGGCTCCCATTTGCCCCACGAGCTTGCTGGGCCGTGAGGGCTGCATAGATGAGGGTGCTTGCTCTGCCTGGGACAGCCAGGCAGGATTGCAGGCTCTGACCATTGCAGGTCCCCCACCTGCCCACCTCTGGGCTGCACACCTTCCTGCTTCAGCCCTGCCTGTTCCCAGTGCTGGCGCCGTCAGGCCATCACAATTCCACTCACACAACAGGCCCAGGATTCCACCTCTCTTTTTCTTGGCCCTAAACTTTCAAGGAGGTAGCCTCAGTTCTGTGGGTGACAGGAAGACCTCAGCTTTTCCTGCAACTAGAGGCAGCCCATTGCGGGTTGGCAAAGACTCTCCCCAGGGCAATGGCTTTAAACTCTGATCTTGTGGAAGATCTGGGGACCATTTGAAGTCTTTCTCTGCTCCATGAGACCCAGCAAAGACGGTTTATCTTAGCTATGCTCCCATTCCCGGGGATTTCCCCCTTGCCATTCAGAGAAACTATCACCAAGATCTCTCTGAGCTCTCCTCTATTGTGCCTCCATTGGCTGTCAAGGACAGGGACCCCTGCAGGCTCTACCCTCTGCTATCAGTCACTGGTCTCTTCATCCAGTTGCCCTTTAGGACTTGGTTCTCAGGACGCTCAGCCTGAACCTCTGTGCTCAAGCACAGTGTATTTAATGCATTTCCTGTGTAAATGTTGCCTTCTGTACTGTCCTCACCATGTGCCATGTACCACCTTAGGCCCCTGCTGTGGCCTCCCTGCCCCCTGCCCACCTGCTGGTAAGGAGGTGCTGCCTCCTAGCTGACAGGCGTGGCTCTCTCACCTCCCTGTACTAGAGGCTGGGCCTGAAGTGAGCTGCTGTCAGAAGACCCCTGATGGGAACAGGTCCCACCTATCCCGCTGACATCCTCAGTGATGTTTTCATTCTCTGAGCTCAGAGAAAAGGAAATTATTGGAAAACATAAAGAACAAAAAACTCTCGGGCCGGCCTGGTGGCTCAGGCGGTTAGAGCTCCATGCTCTTGACTCCAAAGGCTGCCGGTTCGATTCCCGCATGGGCCAGTGGGCTCTCAACCACAGGGTTGCCAGTTCAATTCCTCAAGTCCCGCAAGGGATGGTGGGCTCCGCCCCCTGCAACTAAGATTGACCACGGCACCTTGAGCTGAGCTGCCTCCCGGATGGCTCAGTTGGTTGGAGCACGTCCTATCAACCACAAGGTTGCCGGTTCGACTCCCGCAAGGGATGGTGGGCTGTGCCCCCTGCAACTAACAACGGCAACTGGACCTGGAGCTGAGCTGCGCCCTCCACAACTAAGATTGAAAGGACAACAACTTGACTTGGAAAAAAAAGTCCTGGAAGTACACACTGTTCCCCAATAAAGTCCTGTTCCCCTTCCCCAATAAAATCTTAAAAAACAAACAAACAAACAAAAAACTCTCCTGATAGAAAAACCACAGCATTTTAGGCTGTAACAAGTGGGGGTGAGGCGGGACATGAGGGTGTAAGGATTCAAACCCATGCCCCTTGGGGAGGCTGTTCTTGCTTGCGGGAATCACAGAGGGGCTCACAGGAAGCTGGCCCCAGCCCCGCCCCCCTCAATTCCCTTCGTTTCCTGAACCTATGTCCTGTGTAGCTTCTGCAGTGTGTAGCTCCCCAGCAGCCTACTTGTGGCAGATGAGCAAGAGAGGGAGGAGGTGACAGCATTCTGGGGAAGGTGGTACTTCAGCCAGACCTTAAAGGATGGCAGCACTGAGCAGGGAAGAAATGGGGCAGCAGCCAGAGCAAAGGCATGGGGGATAGAAGGGAGACTCAAGGTGTGCTCTCTGCGGGGTGGGATGTGTGTCGTAAGCATATCGCTCCGCCCCTCCACTACCTAATGCACTGAAAGGGCTTGTTGGGGTCTCTCAAGTGGGGGACTGGGGCTTATTTGTGCATCTTCCATTGCCACTGCCCAGCAGATGTTCGCTGAGTCAATCTGTGAAGGAGCTGAATGAGAAAAATTGTTTGAAGATGGGATAACCTCCTTTTAATGTATGTGGCTGAGACTCCAAGTCCGAGTGAGGTTTCTGGCCAGTCTGAGGTCAGGTGTGACGCAGAATTGCTATATCCTCAGGCAACAGAGGCACGGGAGGTCAGGCTGCTCTGCTCTTTTGGCTCTCACTGGGCTATCTTGAGGGTCAATTAACCCCCTCGTTCGTCTTTTCCCTGTTTACCACCCCCCCAGCCTGTGCACCCCAGTCCTCTGCCTGCCCTCCAAAGGACTGAGAAGCAGCACCCCATGGGACCTGGGAAGCTTGACCATGGGAAAGGCCAGGGGCTCCGGCCACTGGGGGATGGACCCTGAAGGAAGAAGTGCCAGCCCCCACACTGAGCAGCCAGGCTGCCTTTCCCAGAGGTGCCAACCCCAAACACACCCCCAAGAGTGTCCACAACACGGACGCGACCCGGGACACTATTCACTCTTCCCACAAACAACCCTCCAGGTGGGTGTGGGAATCGGGCGACCTGGTCTAAGCCAAGACCCTGACAGTCAGGCAAGCCTGACTGCTGGAGGTGAGCATGAGAGGGCTAAAAAGGGAGGTTCGGATGCAAAGGCCTGGGAGAGAGAATAAAGTCACCCTCAGTGTGCTGGACTGGCTTCAGGATGGTGGGGCCCTGTATTTTATCTATTTTTCCTTTTTTTTTTAGTTACAATTTATTGGGGTGACAATTGTTAGTAAAATTACATAGATTTCAGGTGTACAATTCTGTAATACATCATCTATAAATCCCATTGTGTGCTCACCACCCAGAGTCAGTTCTCTTTCCATCACCATATATTTGACCCCCTTTACCCTCAACTACAGCCCCCTCCCCCCTTACCCTCTGGTAACCACTAAACTATTGTCTGTGTCTATGAGTTTTTGTTCCTTCATTTGTTTGTCTTGTTCTTTTGTTGTTTTCAGTTTTATATACCACATATCAGTGAAATCATACGGTTCTCTGCTTTTTCTGTCTGACTTATTTCACTTAGCATTATACTCTCAATATCCATCTATGTTGTCACAAATAGTCCTATTTCAACTTTTCTTACCACTGAATAGTATTCCATGGTGTATATATACCACAACTTCTTTATCCATTCCTCTATGGAAGGACACTTTCATTGTTTCCATGTCCTGACCACCATAAATAAAGCTGCAGTGAACATTGGAGCACACATGTCTTCAGGGATAAATGTTTTCAGATTTTTTGGGTAGATACCCAGGAGAGTATGCTGGATCATACGGTAATTCTATTCTAAATTTTTTGAGGAACCTCCACACTGCCTTCCATAATGGCTGCACCAATCTGCATTCCCACCAACAGTGTATGGAGGGTTCCTTTTTCTCCACAGCCTCTCCAACACTTGTTACTATTTGTCTTGTTGATGATAGCCATTCTGACTGGGGTGAGGTGATATCTCATTGTGGTTTTATTTGCATTTCTCTGATGATTAGTGATGTTGAGCATTTTTTCGTATGTCTGTTGGCCATTTGTATGTCCTTTTTGGAGAAATATCTCTTCAGGACCTCTGCCCATTTTTTAATTGGATTGTTTGTTTTGTTGTTGTTGAGTTGTATGAGTTTCTTATAAATTTTGGATATTAGCCCCTTATTGGAGGCATTGTTTGCAAAAATCTTCTCCCATTCGGTTGGTTGCCTCTTTATTTTGTTGACGGTTTCTTTTGCTGTGCAGAAGCTTTTAAGTTTCATATAGTCCCATTCGTTTATTTTAGCTTTTACTTCCATTGCCTTTGGAGTCACATTCATAAAATGCTCTTTCAAACCAAGGTCCATAAGTTTAGTAACTATGTTTTCTTCTACGCAGTTTATTTTTTCAGGTCTGATGTTTAGGTCTTTGATCCATTTTGAATTAATTTTGGTACATGGTGACAGATAGAAATCCAGTTTCATTCTTTTGCACTTGGCTTTCCAATTCTCCCAGCACCGGTTTCACTAACCCCAGAACATGCCACTTGGGTCAACCCCAGCATTTGTTAAGCACCTACTGTGAGCAGTCAGCTGAGCTGGGAGCTGCATGGGGCATGGCCCTAAGGGAAGCAGCAGGTGAGCTGAGATGGTCCCACTACTGCTTGTCATTCACTCTCTCTGAATGTGCCCTGCACTTTCCCACCTCCAGCGTTTGTCCATGCCGGTCCTCTGGCAGGAAGGTGCCTCCCTTCCCTCTCTGCCTATCCCAGGAGATGCCGTCCCCAGTTCACCCCTCTCTGCCCTGTTCCTCTGACTGCGCCATGTTGATGCAGGTGGCAGGCAGGGACTCCTTCCTGATCACGTTCCCTCAACTGCCCTCTCCCCCAGGGGAAGACAAGGAGGGGCCACAACAGACTTCCATTAATTCCTCACCACGTCCCCTGCCCATTGGAGTGGGCAGGTGAGAACCAAACTCAGAGAGGTTAAGCGACTTGATCACAGTCACACAGCACACAAAGGTCAAGCGGGGACTAGAGTTCATGCCTTCTTACTCTTAGGGCTGTGTTCATGCTTTCTGATCTAATGAATGGACCCTTGGGCACTGAGCATTCATCGCCCCTGGCACATAGCACTATTAAACGTTCCTCTAACTCTTCCATGTTTCCTCTGGCTCAAGGTTGGAAGCCGGAACCAGGGTCCTCTGTGTCTTTAGAAGACCTAGAAAGTGTTCAGGGCACTCAAATGAGGGGATCTGGTTCCAGACATTGATGCTGACAGGATTCAGGGCCACTTTCCTTGGGCAGAGCCAGACACTCACGGGTTTGACCTCCAGCAGAGCAGGGGCAGGAGTCAGGGGTTGCTACAGCAGTCACAGGCTGAGGTCAGGTCCTGGGCTCCCAGGTAGGAGGAGGACTCAACAGAGCCTTTCAGACCTTGGAGCCCAATGCCCTGTATGCCCCTCAGGCTGGCTTGGTCCTTACCCACGGGAGAGTCCACACCTTCCCAAGGCAGCCCCTCCACTCCACTGTCCTTCAGCCATCCTCAAAGCATCACTATCTCCCTGTGCCCTCCCTGCCTGGCAGTCTGCATGCAGAGACCCAGGCTTGGGGCCAGAGAAGCCTGGCTGCGTCACAGCAGACCTGCCTCTATTACCTCTCCTACTAGCCAGGCCTCAACTGAGTCCCGGGAGTCTCTTTATCCTTCAAGGAACGTTGTATTATCATTGTGCCTCGCTGAGGAGGAAATGGAGACACAGAGTGTCAGCGACCAGCCAAAGGTCACACTGCTGGTGGTAAGGAGCTGGCACGGGAATCCATGCGTGCCCCAACTTGCAGCCCAGGCCATGCCAATGCTACAGGGAGTTCGGGAAGTCAGTGGAGGGCCTGCCAATGGACTTTGGGGAAGCTGCCCAGGTTGTATGAGCTGTGCTGCAAGCACCAAGGACAGATGGCCCCTGCTGCCCTGTTCAGGGCCTTACCACTGCTCAGACCATTGGATTTTCTCCCATACACAGAACCTCACCTCCCAGTACCCAGGAGGGTTGTCCTCCAGTCACCCCAGCTCTGGGAGCCATCCACACTCTCCCTGGCCCTCGCCAATCCATCCTAAACCCTGTCTAAATGCCAAGAAAGTGCCTGGCAAAGGAGCAGGGAGCCTGAGACCTCTTACTTGATCTCCGTCTGGCCACCTGCTTTCCGGGCGATCTGCACCAGCTCCTTCCCGTACCGCTCCTCTGCTTGGGCCCTGCAAGAACAAGGCATGGTCACTGCCTGTGACCTTGACTTCTGCTGGCCATGGGTCCCTCAGACGTCTGGCAGGACCGGGGGAAGCCACCCTCTCAGCCTCCGTGGCAGGCTGTCCGTCCAGGCTCCTCCTTGAGAAAGTTAATCCCCCCAACTCTTCCTCTAAATAAATGTTGGTCAAATACAGGTACATTTGAAGGGACATCAGATTATTTGCCCACAGTGGGGAGACCCACGTCTGGGGAAACACAGGAGAGCCGCACTTACAGGGATGCGCTGACAACAGTGTGGCTGGGATGGGGGCCCCGGCCGTTTCCCAGGCCTTCCTGCCTCCCCTGACTTCGCCTACCCTGTCTGCTGCTCACCTCTGCCTCAGCAGCTCCTCCACGTCCTTGCACATCTTCCTGCCATCCAGCAGCCGCTGCTGCAGCACTTCGTAGCCTGTGTGGGCGGTGAAGTCCCTGCACTGCAGCACAGGACAGAAGGACGCATGAGGGTCACACCAGGCAGTGGGGGTCACAGCCTGGTGGGGACCCCTCTGACCACCTCTCCATCTGCCTCCATCTCCCTCATTCAGGCACAAGCTCTTAAGATTCAGGACGTGCCTTCACACAGGCACACAGTAGGTCCTCGCAACACATCTGTGGAGGTACCAGGTATATAAGTGAAGACCCACCTGGAATCAGAGCTCACAGTCCAGGACACATCAACTCCAATACAAGACGGCCGCGGGGAGGGCCACCACCAAGACCCCTTGAAGACAGACAGCCTGGCAGGGTGCCCAGCAGGGCTTGCTCCTGTCACCATCTCAGTAGCCCTAATATCTCAGCTGTCTCCGTAAGAAAACGGAGGCCTAGACCGGCGACATGTAACCTGAGTGACACGGCTCAAAAGCTGTCTGGCTCAAGTCCAAGCTCTTTACCTACACACTATATGGTCTCTCTGTGGGCTCAGGTAATCATCTTGCAGCCACCTAGCAAGGTGGCAATGAGGCTGACCTCAGTCAGGATGGGGCGCACCCAGGCACATCTATAGAGCATGTGTAGGACACCTCACACACCTAAGACACCGAGGACATCTGGCAAACCCCGGGTCCACCTCTTAAACAGGGCAGTGAGGGAGGGGCCTCATAGGGAATCCAGGACGAGATGCCTCTCTGCCACCTGCCTGGCTTTTACTCAGCTTCTCCTGGGGTTCCTGGCCCATCTGAGTTTCCTTTCTCACCCTTTGGAGTGGTCTTTGAGATGCTGGTGTGGGAAGGGAGGTCCTACTCAAGGATTATGAGGGGACATAGGGTCTCCTAAGACATTTCCAGGCCTAGGGAGTGGGTCCTAGGGTCAGGCAGCCCCCTTCCAGCTCTCTGGGCATCTAACTGCCAGGGGAGGGAGTTGCATCCCTGTGGGGACAGAGCCAGGAGTGCAGCTTCCAGGCTCTCGGCCTCACGTGGAAAGGTGCTGGCTCAGGTAGTAAGTGACCATCAACTATGAGTGAATGGCCATCAGCTGTGGCTAGTTGGCCATCAGCTGTAACCAGTGAGCCATTGACCACTAATATAACTGCCGTGGCTACGCTAGCAAAAAATGGGGGCTAGCAAGAAGATGGTGGCTGAGCCTGCAAGCGTGGATTGCAGTTAGCAAGGGGTTGGTTGTTTGGCAGAGACAAATGGACGGCAGGCTGCGGATTGTGTGGCTCCTGCTTCCTGTGTCTCCAACCCAGCCACCAGTGAGAATATAGTAGTATGACTCCCCCATCTATGGCTCCGTGGGTGTTCCTTTTTGGCCTCACCATGTCCTGCATTCTTATGCGGGGAGCGGGACCAGAGACCCCACATGACACCCTGCATGACAATCCCACAAGGAGGTGGTGACACATACTGAGAGAAGGGGCTTTCACATCACTGGCTCCCACATTCATTCTTGAGGAAAGATCCCCAAACCCTTGAGGTCACTCAGCCAGGCAACTGCAAATCAGGGCAGGCCCTGAGATTTGGCACCTAGTGTCTTCTTTTCCTTCCCCACAAACCCCCAAATCCTCAGAGACTGGGGAAATGAGCCCGCATTCCCAGATATCAAACACCACAGCCCTGTCTCAGAGTTCAGAGACTAAGGGAAACTTTCACAAGGCCACACGCAGGGATGGCAAGTCTAACCATCTCAGAGTCAAAAGTTGGGGGTGCTCCTATCCCTGCCCCATGCCTCCCCTCAAATACTGTTACGGGGAGAGGCAGGGGAGGAGTCAAAATCAGGAATAGGCACTGTGAGCTAGGTTTAGGAAGGGAAGGTGTTCTCCAAGGCCTACGGAGAGTCGGATGTGGTAGGAAGGGCAGAGATGCCACTAATGACAGACAGCCCCATGTCAGGCCTGACCCATCCTCATCAAACTCAGAATAGTTCTCCAGGCCTGTAGTACGCTTAGGACCCCAAGCTCATTCTTTCCTCCGTAAGCATCCCTAGAAATTCCTAAGGCCCAGGCTCAGCTGCCCACAGGGTGACAAGCACGGTGTGTGGGCCCTGGTTGGCCACCCAAAGCCCCGTCAGGGAGAAGTTGTCCCCCCAGATCCTCTGCAGTCCTGTCCTGGAGCCCAGGCCAGCTCCAATGTCCAAGCCAGTGTTGCTGGGCCAGTGTTTGTTTGGCTTTTGTGGGTAGCCACTTGCTCACTAACAAGCCAGCAGACCATGGCTTCCTGCCCTCAGCCTCTGCCCTCCCTCTGGACCCACAGGCCAGAAGCCTGTGACAGACAAGAAGGAAAATGAATCTGGAGCCCCAGCCTCCTGCACTCTCCCAATGAGGGGGTCACTCTAAGCTGGACACAAGCACTCAAGTCTGAATTCCCCAGATCACTAGAAGGGACATATCTTGTCCAGCGCCCCTCAATCCTCAGGGAAACTAAAACCCAGAGAAGGGAAGAGCCTGGCTGAGGTCACACAGACAGAGGCAGGACAAGGAGATCTGTTTTATTGTACGATGTCTGTGGGAGAGATGGCAGGGAGTGACCAGAGGACATTGATGGGTCCAGCCCTGGGGCAGGACACCCTCCTCTTCCCTGCCAGCCCCATGCCCAGCCCGACTTTCCAGGTGAACCCCTCTGTCCTTATTCAGACCTTCAGAGTATAAAGAGAAGCAAAACCAACCTCGCTGGCCATTCTGGAGGAGGCAGAAGGTGGTGAAGGGCCCTGCAGGTTGGGTCCCCAGGAGCTCATCTCCCCAAAGTACTAGAGCTTGAGAATCTTGTCCAGACTTTGCTCACAGCCACGGTGGTGCTGGCAGGCCGATGGCTGAGTGAGCTACCGTTACAAGTGACTAGCCTGTTCCGAGGAAGTGCCTGCCTCCACAGGGCTACAGCCTCCCCCAGCCTGCACCCTCATCCTTCACCCCCACTCCAACCAAGTCCTCAACGGGATGAGCTGTGACTCACTACTCACAGCCGGGTAGTCAGGCTCAATATGCTGTTGAGGATATGAGTTAACCAATTATTCAGTCAGTCAGTCAGTTGGTCCTGCAGGCTCACAGTCCCAGGCCCTGCACCAGCTCACACCCTTCAGGGCTCACCAGGCCTTTCCTTTCCCACACCCACCCAGCTCCTTGCTGGTCCCCCATTTTACGGGCTCACGCTGACATTTCCACAGCCAAAGCTCCCAGAAGCCAGGGCCTTCACTTCCTTCTGTCTATCCATGGCCTCTGTCACATGAAATGTTCACGTGGCTTTGTGAAGTCGCCATGTGTGGAGTCTACCTGCGTCACACTGCACCCAGAACAGCACAGCAGTTATCTCACTGGGAGCACACACCCAGGGGGGTGAGGGTAAGTGGTGAGGAGGCTCCAAGAGAGGAGAGAACTCTGCCTGGTCACTCAGCGGGTACAGGTCAGAAGCAGGGATACGAACTCAGGTAGGCCTGTCCCCAAAGCTGTGTACCTACATCGGTCATTCAATAGACATCAAAAAAAAATATTCAAAAAATAACTTGAAAATGATTCCTCAAATTCTCTCCACCTCAAATCACAGCTGTATTTTGGACGATCATTCAGTGACCATGGAGTCACAGAGGCCAGCTCTGTGTCCAGGTTGGGCCAGAGCAACGCCGCCTTGGAGAAGGGCTGTGCTGCTTGGAGGACGAGGTACTGACAGCCAGCAAGCATCCAGAAGCCCCACAGTGTGGCATCGAGGGCACTCCACCATGGGGGAAATGCCAGTCTCCTCCTTTGGGAGCCTTGCTTAAGCAAGATATGGGACCACAAGCCCTACACACAGGCTGTGTGAACATGCTGGGCTCCACTTTCCCCATGGAGGGGCCAGGTTGGGGCAGCAGGTTGGGGCACCCAGGAGGAGGTGCTCAGGAAAGTTCTGGGCAGGAGGAAGCCCATTCCTGCCTCAGTGGTGAGACACTGTGGGCAAAGCCTGGGAGCCCTGTTCTGCTCAGGGATTGCTTCCCGCTCTGGGTGGATGTGCATATGAGCCATTGTCCAGGCCTGAGAGCTGGCCCTGCCATGCCCCACTGGATGGGTAGAGAAGCAGCTTCTGTACCCACCATCACTTCCTCCTTTTCCTGCCGGTGTCACTCTTGGTGGCTGCAGGGACCAGGGCCCTGAGCAAACCACTTCCCTTCTTGAAACCTGGTTTCCTCATTGAGGAAGTGGGGGCAGAGGCCAACCTACCTCTCTCCTGGCCCTGATGGCCACCCCTCTTGGGCTGACTGCCAAGTCAGGGAGGGAACAGAAGCCTGGACAGAGTTTTTCGGACTAGATATGAGTTGACACCTCATCCTATGAGCCTGATTGTCCCAGCCTCTACTTCCCTCCCTGTAAAAATGGACTAATACTTTCTACACCTCGGGGTGATCTGAGAAGCCAATGAAATCATGTGTGGAGGTAAAAATAGTGACCAGAGCTTGCCCTGAGGCAGATACTGGGCAACGGATGATTACCGTCACGTGACAGCAGAGGATAATGGAACCCAGAGAAGTTACCTAATTTGTCCAGGGACCTGCAGAGCACAACTGGAATTTGAACCAAGCTCTCGCAGGCCAAGGTTTTGGCTCTTAACCTCCCATTCTCTCACCTCTCTGCAAAGCCCCAAGCTCAGTGGCTGTTTAGCAAGCAGTGGGTTCCCATGTCCTGCCCCATCCCTGCCTGCTGCCACCACCCGCACCAGATAGAGCCTTTCCACAGCTGTGGCCAGGCTGGAAAAAAGGCGTTATCTCCCCACCACAGCCCTCACACAACCTCCCCCACCAGAGGGGCCATTTAAAAGGCTGTGGAACCTTTTTCAAATGCTCCATTACATGGAATTCCAGAATACAAAGTACATCAGAGGACAGCTAAACCTTTAACCTTGTAGGGAGATACCTGGGTTTTGGTCCCAGTTTCCATCTGCTAGGAATAAGCTGGATAACCTTGGTAAAGCCCCTTGCCCTCTCTGGGCCTTCCTGGCTGCACAGTGGGTATAAGGGTGGGAAGAGACATTCAGTTGGCCTTCCAGCAGGGAAGACAACATGTGTCTGCTGGCTTCTGGAAGCCATGGCAACTAATGGCGTGTCTTACCTAGAGAAGTCTGAAGTTGGGAGATGGGCTAGTGCTGCCTGGGGGCTGAGGGAAGAGAGTGAGGCGGGGTGGGGGGTGCTCGGCCTGTCCAGGAACTGGCACTGATATTTTACCTGGGGACGAAGTGGGAGCTGCGGAAGCAGAACTCTCCACCCTAGAGAACTGACAGGGAGCGAGGAGGCACCAGAATAAGCTGTGTGGGGTGGACTGCTGGCTGCAACTGGGAAGGCTCAGAGGCAGACACCAGCAGGAAAGGAGGGATTCTGGGGGTGGGAGTGGGGGTGGGGAGGGTCAGCTAAGAACCTGCCGAGGTGGCCAGGAGAGGAAAAGCTGACCTGGGGTGTCATGCAGGGTGTCATATGCTGTCTAGTCCTACTTCCCGCATAAGAACACAGGACATAGTGAGGCCAAAAAGGAACATCCACGGAACCATAGATAGGGGAGTCATACTACTATATTCTCGCTGGCAGCTGGGTTGGAGACACAGGAAGCAGGAGCCACACGATCCGCAACCCGCTGTCCACTTGTCTCTGCCAACCAACTTCACTTGCTAGCTGCAATCCGCCTCTCCGCAATCCGCAATCCACACTCTGCCCCCAGCTAGCTTAGCCACGGCAGTTATATCAGTGGCCAATTGGCTAACGGGTAACAGCTGATGGCCATCTACTACCTGAGTCAGCACCTTTCCATGTGAGTCCGAGAGCCTGGAAACTGCTCTCTGGGGCTCTGTCCCCACCTGGGGGCATCTGCCATCTGCTGCACTGTCACGAGCTACAGGGAAATAAGACCTTTCCCCCTTTAGAGTCCTGACCCAGGCCCGCCCTGTCCATGGAGACACTGGATGCAGCTGGCAGTGAGTGTGGACAGAAAATGGCAAGTGAAGACACAGAGGCTGTTCTCTGTCCCCATCACAGGCTCCCAATGCACAGCTGGGGAACTGAGGCGCCTTACACTGAGTGAGAGTGAAATTTTGCTTTTAGTTTGTTGAACTGGAGTGAGTTTTACCTGAACAAGACTGGAAAAGCTCTGACACATGCCCGGAGGTGGGGAAGAGAGATCCAATAGCAGCTTTGGAAGGTAGAAGAAGGGAAAATTGCTTCCTACTTGCATGCTACCAAGTTCAAAAACCAGTTTGTAAAATGCTAACCATTCTTCTCAAAAACTTTTCTTGTGTCTGACATGCTCTTCATTTGATAGGCTCTTCATTTTTTAAAATCTTTCTTTTTTAAATCATCTTTTCCTGGTGGGAGTGCAGACAGAACAGGGAGACTAGGCTCTCTGCCTCTCATCTCAGAAGCCTCAGAAGACAAGGACAATTTTGGACAAGTGTGAGGGGCAGCGCAGAGCTGGGTGTCTCTGCCCTCTCGCCTCTCACACCACTTTAACAGTAGGGACTTTGGCAGCCAGCAACTAGCTTACTGCTGCTTGTCTTCTAGGGACTGAGTGAAAAAACCATCAGGATTGTTAGGAAACCTGAAGCAGTGAGCACTGAGCTCTCGAGAAGGCAGCTCCATGAAAGCAGATGGGCCTATCTGGATCTCTGCTGGGTCCCAGTGCCTGGCGTCTGCACAGCAAACACACTGGACAGAGAGCTGAATAAAGTGCCTCAGAGAGACCCTGGACAGGACATGGCTTTATGACTGCTGGCTCCTGAGGTGCCCATGCAGGGGACCAGACCACTCGCTTGCAGATTCAATGACTCATTACCCAGCCCCTTTAAATAAACCAGACAGACCCATCCTGTCTACTTCTTACAATAGTATTATTATCCCTGATGTACAGACATAGAAACTGAGGCTCAGAGGGGACAAGTCGGTGAATAGCAGCCAGGCTCCTTCCGCTGCCCCTCAGCTATTACTCCACAGTGGGGCTCCTCTCCACTATCACTGTTCAGCAGACTGAGGAAGGCAGAGGACCAAACAGTCAGGTATGGCTTGGAAGGATGGATGACCAGAGACTTCAGTAGGCACACCGATTGCTTACCCAGAGCGTCGCAGGAGGAAGGATGGTGAAAGAGAGGGTCCCAAGCTCAGGCCCTTGAGGAAAGTGTGTCACCTGCATGCAGACTTTTGTGGGGCCACCAGAAACACAGAAAATGTCTCTGGTTGGTATCCTCAGAACCCTAGTCAGGACTCACAGGGGTAAAGACAGGGAGGCCAACTCTAGGTCAATACAAGGATGGGCTTTCCAGGAGCCCAAGTGGCCCCGGATATGGAATGCAGGGGAGCTGCTTGCATAGGTGGAGAGCACCCCATCACTAGCGGTCTGCAAGCAGGTTGGGGGTTCCACAGAGAGGCTGTGTCCTTGCACTGGGTGTTTTGAGGGTGTTCGTCCCCTGACCCAAGGATTGGAGGGAGTCTATGCAAAAGCAGATAAATGTGAAGTGATTTGCAGCTTTTCTGAGGTGGCCCAGGTTAGGCGTCACAGGGAGAGAGCCATAAGCTAAAGAGAGACGTTTGTGTTTAAAGAACAAAAGCACATAAAATGTGGTTAGATGAGCTACTCTCGGTTCGGGCTGATAGGAGCTTGAGATTAGAAATGTGTTTCCACTGACCCCCAGTGGGACAGTCGGCCCGCAGGGCCTCCCAGGGCTCCTCACCAGGGCAGCAGAGCAGCCTACAACTGGGGAGCCTGCAGGCCTGTACCTGACAGTCACCCTGCAGTCCTCCGGAAGCCCTCTGTGAACAGTCAGGGGCTCCCAGAAATCGCACATATCTGGGTGAGGTTTGGTGGGTGGGCAACACAAGCTCCAGAAGAGGACCTACTGTATGTGGGGGGCCTCGTATGTCAGTAATACTGACTGCAGGGGGCTATGGTTTGAGGACAGTGAGGATGAGAGAAGTTATATAATTTGTCCAGACTCAAACAGCAATTGTGTGGGTGTGCTGGCTTTCAACCCAGGTCTGTCTGGCATAAACGCTTTGTTCTTGCAAACAGGCCTCTTCCATGATCAGAAAGGAAAGGTCTCCACTACCACTCCCCTCCCCCAGTCTGTGAAGTACCGCCTACTTCCCCTCTGCTCTCTCAAGTCTTAAAGGCCCAGCTCAATCCCCCACTTCTTCCTCCTGCTTTATGAAATCAAAGTGTGTAGAAAAGTCAGAACAAGAGGCAGGCGCGTAGGTGTTGGGCGTTAACACAAGTCCGGGGAGAGTCCTGGTGGTGGGAATGAGCCCCTCGGGTTTATGAACCTGGAAGTCTGATACGCAGACACTGAGAGATGTGAGGGAGCTGGGTGGGGCAGGTGTCTGCAGAGGCAGCCTGAGGCTAGCTGGAGGAGAGCCCTGGGTCCAGCAGAGTAGGAGCTGACAGGAGCCAGGGCCAGGTTCCAAGGAAGGAAACTGGGTGGCAAGTGCACAAATACAGGCCAGTGCCCTTGATGCCTTATCACCTCTAAGCCTAAGAGAACCCAGTAATGTCAGGACTGTGCTGTCATCGCCCCATTTCACAGATGAGCAACTGAGGCTCAGCAAGGTGAGTGGCTTGCGCAGGTCTCACAGCTCCTCTGTGCTGCCCCTGCCAAGCTGATTCAGCAGTGGGGGCTGACTATGATCTAGCAGTAGGCAGGGCAGGAGGCAGATGCCAGTGGCCAAGAGCGAGGGCAGGTGGGGAAGGGATGCAGTGGGACCCAGGAGTTCATTGGTGGAGGGAAGGAAGGAACTGAGCTTCCCAGACCCTGAGCCTGGAAGAGATTCTGACCCCTTCACTGAGGACAGGCACTGTTCATCCCCTGCCCATGGCTGGCCACACCGGGCTCCTTGCTGCATAGGCTCCAGTTTGGGGGGGGGGGGCAGCCAGGGAGGGGGGACCAGCCCCAGTGGAACAGGGACTCTTCCTGCACAGCCCGCTCCCCACCCCCCACCCCGCCTGCACCTGCCAGGGGACGCCCCCAGGGGAACACTGCCCATGGAAAAGGTCCAGACACCGGGTGTGGGAAGAGCTCAGCACTGGTTTCTGGTCCCGGCAGTTCCATGCACAATTTGCCCTTAACTTCCTGAGCACGGACTCCTTCCTCTCCTCTCTGTAAAATGAGTGTGAACATAGTGCCCACCTCCCAGGGACTCTGAAGACTAAATGAAATAATACGCATAGGAGTCCACAAAGGGCGTCCTGACGCTTAATGAGTGGGAAATGGTGGCCATGGTGATTAGTACTTAGTAGCTAAAAGTAAACCAAGAAAGGACATAAAAAAGGAAAGCTGGGTTTGGATCCTAGCTGTGACACTTAGCGGGCCTTGTTGTTCCCAATCTCTCAGCCTCAGTTTTTTCATCTGCAGAGTGGGATGAACACTTGGACCCTGTGCCCTCACAGGGGCCAACGTGGGATGTCTTGCTTGTGGCTGTGAACTGCTGCAGGTGTGAGGACTGGCAGCTTCCTGTGGGCTTGAGACTTGCTCAACAGACAGAGCTGGGCCTCTGGAGCTGCAGGGGAACCCCACTCCTATCCCCAAGCCTTTCCCTGAAGGCAAGGACAGACACTTGCAGCCTCTGGAGAAGGCCCCTTGGCCTCCTCTGCTGATCTTGGCTGATCAGGGAGCTCAAGCTGACCCTGAGCTCTGGCCGCAATGCCCTCCAAGCCCAGGGGCTAGCTGGGCTCCCATACCTGTGGGGCTCCTTGCTCTTACTAGGTCATTAATATGCACATTGCCACATAACCATCTTCTAACCACAGAAATTGATTTAATACAGATGGGGGACCAGAAGCTCAGCGAGTGGAGGGACTCAGCAGGGCCAAACGGTGAATGTAGTGGAATGGAAGTGGGGTGCTGGATTCCAAAGGTGGTGTGAGAGACAAAGATGGCACCCTTCAGGTAAAGCTTCTGTGTTGGAGACGGGAACTTGTTCCATCTTGCCTAACACAGCCAGTGTGCATCTGTCGTAGAGCCATGCAGTGGGAAAATGCATCTCTAACCAGAGCAAGGTGCTGCCCCTGGGGTTGTGGGTGCTGGCGCTGCCTGAGGGAATGTTGTGCTGTCTGGGACCATTCATTGTTAAACTTTCCCTCTCAGCCTGTCACTTGCACCCACACATTGGTAGGACTCAAACCAAGACTGTTGGCCCCTGCAGTACAAATTCCTTCCCTCATTGAATCTGCAGTCCCTCTAAGGTTGGGGGTGATCCGAGGATTGGGATGACAGCCAGTAGCTCATGGCAGCCCCTGCCCTGACCTGAAGCCTAGTCTCAGCTGCTGGTATTCGCCTTGCCCTGGCATCAGGCTCACGGCAGACACCACCAACATGGCACCTACCACTCTGCTGCCCTCTGCCGTGCAGAACCCCATGCCCTGTGCTTTGTTTAATATTCATGACAGCTCCAGGGACACTGATCTGTATATCTGTGCTGATCCCCCTCCCCACTGCCCCAGCCCTGTTTGCATGGACTGTCCCCAGCTAACCTCCTAGACCTTACCACTTGCAGTCTGGCGTCCCTCTGCCTGGGAGAATGGACTCAGAGCTGGTTTAGGAGGAAGTGAAAACATTCAGGAGGCGACTAAGAAGGGGACTCCTACTTCAGTGGCCGCCAGCTGATAAATTAGGAGCTAGAAGTCCTGACTTTTCAAAGGCCCCTCAGGTTTAGGCAGGCCAAGGCCAGGGCAGACATCAATTTCCTGCAAGGCCTTCCCATGATGCACTGAGGAAGAAGTCCGTGACCCCGGCCTGTGGGCCAAATCTCCTTGAAGAATGAGAGCTGGTGGGGCCTCAAGGAAGTTCAGAATTCACGGGCCTTCCCAGATGGCGGACGATAAGGCAACTACAGGGAAGAGCCCACATCCCCAAGGGGACCTCTCTAAGGAGGGTGTCTCTCCAAGTGTGCCCAGACTGGGAGAGTACTGGGAGATTTGTCACCGACTGGTAGCCAAGCCAGGATGAATTAGAAAGGCTCAAACCTTAATTTCCTCACCTATAAAACGGGAACAATAAAAACACCTCCACTTAGGACCCCAACTAGCCAACAAATCTTAAAAAGGAAGAACAAAGTGGGAAGAGTCACGCTTTCTGATTTCAAAACTTACTACAAAGCCACAGTAAAATAGTGTTGTACTGTCATAAGGACAGACATATAGACCTTGGAATAGAATAGAGAGCCCAGAAATAAACACTCACATACACGATCAATGATTTTCAGCAAGGATTGTCATGGCCATTCAATGGGAAAAAGACAGTCTTTTCAACAAATGGTTCTGGGAAACTGGGTATCCACATGCCAAAGAATGAAGCTGGACACTTATCTAACACCATATACAAAAATTAACTCAAAATGAATCAATGACCTAAATGTAAGCACTAAGACTGCAAAACTCTGAAAAGAAATCACAGGGAAATCTTCAAGACATTGACTATGGTGATGATTTCTTGAATATAACACCAAAAGCACAGTCAACAAGAAAAAACATAAATAAATTGGACAAAATGAAAATATTTTGTGCATCAAAAGACAATATTAAGAGAGTGAAAAGAATCCACAGACTGGGTAAAATATTTTCAAATCACATATATGATGAGGATTAATATGCAGAATACATAAAGAACACTTACAACTGAGCAACAAAATGACAAACATACCAATTCAAAAGTAGGCCAAGGACTTGAACAGACATTTCTCTAAGAAGGTATCAAACAGCCAAGAGCACATGAAAAGGGGCTCAGCATCATTAGTTATTAGGGAAACGCAAGTCAAAACCACAGTAAAACACTACTTCACGCCTATGAGGGTGATTATGATTAAAGCAACAACAACACAGAAAATAGCAAATGTTGGTGGAGATGTGCAGAAAATGGGTCCCTTGTGCACTGTTGATGGGAATGTAAAATTGAGCAGCTGCTGGGGAGAACAGTTCAGCAGTTACTCAATCCATTCTTGGGTCTTTACCCAAAAGAACTGAAAGCAGGGACTCAAACAGATATTTGTACACACAGGTTCACAGCAGCATTATTCACAATATTTAAAAGGAGGAAACAACCCAAGTGCCCAGCAACAGATGAATGGATAAAAAAAATGAGGTATATATGTAGAATGGAATATTGTTCAGCCACAAAAAGGAATGAAATTCTGATACATGCCAAAACGTGAATGAACCTTAAAGACATCATGCTAAGTGAAATAAACCAGAGACAAAAGAACAAGTATTGTATAATTCTATTTAAATGAGTTTCCTTCTTAGGCAAATTTATAGACTCAGAAAGTAGAAGTAAGAGATGAGGGACGGGAGATGGGGAATTATTGTTTAATGGGCGCAGAGCTTCTGTTTGGGATGATGAAAAGTTCTGGAAATAGATAGTGGTGATTCTTGCACAATATTGCTGAAGTACTTCATGCCACTAAATTGCACACTTAAAAATGGTTACAATGGTAAACTTTATGTTATGTATATTTACGGTAATAAAAAAGTAATCATATAAGGTTAGAAAAAAAGCAAAACAAACCTCTACCCTCTATTTACTCACAACTGAGTCAAATGAGGTCACGTAACTGGCGAAAGCCAGGTTCACGCTCACGACCAGCAATGGCGATGCATCCATAATCACCTCCGGTATCTAAACCAATGGTTCTCAACTCTGGCTGCACTTGGGAAACACTGGAGGACTTTGAAAAACACTGATGCCCAAACACTAACCCCAAATTCAAAAGTCAATGGCCCAGGGTGTGGTCTGGGCATTGGGATTTTTGAAGAACTACTGTCCTACAAGATCTGGCTCCCTGTTACATTTCTGATCTTATCTCCAACTACTTTCCACCTCGTCACACTGCCCCAGTCACACAAGCCTCCCTGTCGTCTCTTGAACATGTCAAGCACTCTCCTGCACCAGCCTATCACCTCCTCTCTCCCCCTGTCCCCTCCCAGTATGGCTTAGCTTCTCTTTTCCCATTTCCACAGCTGAGAGGCCCTGAGTCCCAGCTGGTCATCCCATCCCCACCCTGGCTGCTCCTGGAGCTCTAGCTAGCACTTCCTGTTACCCAATGCTGGGTGGCCTGTCAACACCAGCGGAAGGGGCAGTCACTCGCATGCCTGTACAGTCATCCACTGCTTAGGGTTCCTGGTCTTAGCAAACCACCACACCCTCCCACCTAATCCCAGAGGGTTCTTTGTCCTAGGCCTGGCCCAGTGGCCCCAAAGTCTGTCTGGGTGGCAGCCCCAGGCACATATCGCCTTTATGAGCCTTGGTTTTAAGAATGTCAGCTTCACAGGGTTATTGTTGCAATTAAATGCATCTTGTCCCTTGAAGCCACGGAATACTCTCTAATGGTGGAATTTAGTATGCAATGGTGAACAGAGTTTGGGAGGCATTCTGGGAGTAGGAGGATCCATATACGAGGCTCACCCTGTAGGTGCACATCTAATGATAAGTCTGGGTCCCTTGGGATCGATCCTATGGTAAGCAGGGGAAGGTGGTCCCTTTAGCTCTGCCCTGGGCCTCCCCATCTTCAAAGCCTTTATCTTAGGTGAGCATCACTCTGACATCCTACAGATAGGACACTGAGGTTCAGAGAAGGGAAATGATTCTCCAAGGCCCTCCAGCAAGAGAGGGTGAGTCAGGGGAGGCTTCAAAAACACCTGGTCCCTTCTGAGCCTGGAGGATGGGGAATGACTGAGCCTGTGAGGGAAGGACCTTCTGGAGCTGACCCAGAGGGTGGTCCACAGGGCACAGGGCACCACCTCTCTTGCTGGAAGCCAAGGCAGTGTCGGTTTCCACACCAAGTTCCTTCCGTCATGTGATTTGCAGTGTTAGCCAGGCTCTGGGTGGAAGGAAGGGCCTCCCGCCCACAGCCTGTAGCCTCCCGGCCCCTCTGCAGGAGATGAAACGCCCACCCTGGAAATGAGCCAAGAGGCAGAGACATATCTCTGCCACCACCTATGGCTCGTCAAGACCTTTCACAACTCAACTGGCATCTTTCCTTCCTACTAGTCACCCTGAACAATCCTCTGGGCCAGAAAACGGTCTTCCAAACCCACTGAGCCCACTATCCCTCCACACCTTTGCCAATGCCAATCCTTCCTTCCACCTGGAGTGCCACTTGTCCTCCTGCCACCTTCCAAATCTTCATCCACCCTTTCAAAGCCCAAGCTAGAACCTGTCTCTCCATTTCAGGGGCTACCCCAGCTGTGTGTAGGTGTCAGGAGCAGCCAGGAAAAGTCTGCGAGTCCTTGGGAATTGGAGGGCAATGAGCGCCATTGAGAGGTAGATCTTGTTTTCCACCAAGGGTAAAATCAAAGGTCTGGGTTACATTTTTGACCCAGGACACTGCAGCCAGTAAATCCTTTGGGTGACCATTGGCAGGCATTGCAAGTGCAGAGCAAGCATGACCACAAACCTCTGCAATCTGTGTGACCATCAGACAGCTGGCCACGTCCTGTGGGATGAGGAGAGATGAGCTAGGTTCTCGGGTCCCGGGGGCCCACATAGCACACAGTATGCGCAGAGTATGTGCAAGAGGAATGCTATCGAACCACAGATTTTGCCTAAAATGATTGGTCAGCCTGGAAAACAGGAATTGCTTAGTTTTGTTTTTAAATATTTTCCTTTTAATGACATATGTAATTTATGATCGCTTGCAGAAAATTACGGGGGGAATGGAGAGAAAAATCACCCTACTTCCAAGACCATAGAACCCAATGCCATCTTTTTATCCTACAGGAATTATAATTGAACTAAGAACAAATTAGCCAATTGCCTTGAATTCAGGGGCAGAGCATGATGGCATCCGACATACCTGAGGGGCAGTCCCTGCTCTGCCCTGCACGTGTGACCATGGTCTAAGCCTGCCCATGCCTCCGTGCCAGAGATGGGAGGACACTGACAGCCGTCCACGCTGTCAGTAAGGGCCTGTAGAGGGTGGGCTAGGGGATCATGCAGAGTGACTCCCAAAGGGCCTGGCGTGTATTAGTCACTCAGCAACCAGGCATCGTTCATACTCCTCTGGGGGGATTTAAGGAGCTGGGACTCAGAGAAAAAAAGTTGTCATGGAACTTGAAATAAATGCTTCCTTTTTTATTTTTAATTTAATTGAATTTTAAAGTAAGTAATACATTTAATGATCCAAAAATCAAACAGTATAAAAAGTGCGTAGTGAAAGCACTCACTGCCACCCAGCCCTGTCACCCATTAATCTCTAGTCTCACTGCTCCAAAAGGTCATCACTTTAACTCGTGCTCCGTGTGTCATTCCAGAGACTCTCGTTGCCAAAAGAAGCCTATGCCAACATAAATGCTTATTCCCCCACTTTTCACAACAGGTCGAATACCAGACACACACAATTGGGCTCTGTGCTTTTCACACGTAACGCCATGCCTTGCAGAGCTTTCCCAACCAGTACGGAGAGTGCGACCTTCCCCATTCCTCTGACAGCCATGGCCAGGGAGGCACTGGGAAGGCAGCTGGTGGAGGCAAAGGCGACACAGCCAGGCCCTTCCTCTCTAGCTACCTGCACAGTCCCTGATGCTCAGGGGGACCTGTCTCTCGTCATTGGCCTCCTCGGCCTTCAAGGCCACAGGGCCTGCCCTACTGTCAGTCCTCCCACGGCGTCTGAGCAGACTGGTCCCCGGCAAAGCCCCTCTGGACTCGCCCCTCCCAGCCCCTTTCAGGCCATTCTTGCCCCTCCTCCCTACATGAAAAGATCCATATCCAGCCAGGGGTCTATGAGGGGTCCCAAAGTATCTGCTAGTGTTAATCCCCCACTTTTTCACCCAGGAATGTCTCCTCTTCTGGAAATCTACCCAAAGAAATAACTCTCAACTGAACAACCTTGATACACAAAGATCTACCCATTGCTTTACTGTTCAGAATAATAAATAATTGGCAATATCCTAAATGTGCATCAACAGGGGATTGGATAAATAAATGATAGCATGTCTCCCAGATCTACAAGCTGGAGGACTTATTAACAGTGGTATTTTGAAGATGAGGAAATCACACCCACAACCATACATGTTCATAATGGAATTACATTGCAAAGGGGGGTGGTGCCACACAACAATGTGAATATATTTAACACATCTAGACTGTATACTTAAAATGGTTAAGATGGGAAATTTTGTTAGGCATGTTTTACCACAATTAAAAATAAATTTTAAAATGCAAGAAATAAAATGTGGGGAAGAATACAAAATTGTGCCAACAACCTGCTTGCACCTATGTAAAATAATCTTAGAAAAACACAGCAAAATATTACCAGTTGTCTCTGTGTCACCTGAGGGTGTTCTAGTCTTACTTTTCTCTATTTTCCCACTTTCCTCTTAGGACCTTATATGCATTACTTTTGTTTCTTCAAAAGGTGTATACACATCCGTAAGTGCCCAGAACAGAACAGGTGCCCAGTGAACACCAGTCTCTCCTGATTTTCTGTAAGGCCCTGGGACCACTGTCGACAGGTCCTGAGGTGGGGGACAGGCAGCTTTAGCACAGACCGAAAGTGGAGCCCCTCTTTGTAGCCTCCTCAGTGGGGACCTCAGAATCTAGAACTGGGAAGGGGAAGAGGCGGCAGCAGCTGAGTGGACACATGGGGGAGGGGAGGCCCAGCCTCGACCCCTGTGCCTCCCTGTGATTCGTCCCCCAACCCAGGGAACAGGACCTTCCTCTGCCCTCTGTCTGTTGCAGACCTCAGCTCCTCCCAGCTTGGCACAGAGCTTTCCAGATAAAGCTGGAGCCCATCTTCAAAGGAGAGAGATGTGACCCTAAGTCAGACGGAAAACTTCTGGCTGGTCCTCTCTGTTTCTCTTGGCTCCTGCCCTAAGCTGAGGAGTGGCGTGAGAGGCCGCTGTAGTTTCTGTGGCCCAGCCCCCACAGGCCCTTAGGGTTTCTTTTAATGACCCCAAAAGGGGTAGGATGTGGATCGCAATAAAGCCTGGTCCAGGGCTAGATTCTCCCTCTTAAAACAACATCCATTGACTTCTTTGCAAAGGCCGCTGGGTATGTAGGTCTGGGTGGGAGGGAGACAGTGGGCGTGGAAGGTGTGTCTCAGAGCCCTGCTCCTCTTGAGACACACTGCCTGGCCCAGTTGTCAGGGAGCCTCTGTTCCCAGCACTGGACACTGACTTCCTTGAGGACAAGATGGTCTTATTCATCTGATTGGATGTAGGCGTGAGGCTCAGGGGCCCAGCTTAAACCACCTAGGTGAGAACCCTGCTTAACAAATACTTGTAGACTAACACTAAAGTGAAATGAAGGAGACAATGGGTTTAGAAAGGCAGGTGGGATGATGGAGACAGCCATTGTTCACTCATTTGTGTTACGAACATTGACTGAGTACACACCCCACCTGTCCACCCTGTGCTGAGTGTGCAGACAGGTGTTTCTTGCGATACAGTTTGGTTGTCTGCTGGGAGCAGAGCCACTGGTGAGGACAGCAGTGTGTATGGGAGGAATGGGAGGCAGGACCCTGCCTTCTCAGGCTTCTTGCCCCCCTGACTTGGCACTGAGGCAGGTAATAGGAGGCCGAAGGCCCTGTGGGCTTGGGCATCTGGGTTCTCAGCCTCAAGCTTGTCTCACTGACAGGCCCTGCTTTGAGGCTCAACTACAAACTTCCTGAGAAGCCATGGTGCTCTTTATGACTGTGTGTGTAACAGAAATCAAATTCTCCTTTCCTTCCCTCTGTGGCTAGCCCACCCCTGACTCATCTCCACAGCAGTCTGCCTCTGAATGCTCTGCCACAGAGAAAAGTAGCCTATAAACAAATACTGTTTACCCACACTGACCGCATTGCAAATGCAGGCCTACCAACCGATAGGACTGGTCTGCTCCCACGCAGAATGTTTCTACCATTTCTGAGACATTATGTTTGCTTCTTATAATTTTCCTGTTTCCTCTCTTGTTATCAGGCCACGAGCTATCTCTGAAACTGTCTCTAACAGCTTAGGTCCACCAATATTTATCAATCACCAACTGTATATCAGGTTCCATAGAGACCCCTACTAATTGCTGTATCTACAGATTAAAAGATCACATGATCAATCTCATTAAGATTGTGGGTAACTACACAGGAAAGAAGGTGCCTGCCTGCCTGCTGGCTGCACAGGAGAAGGGCTCCACCCAGGGAAAAGGGTGACTGTCCCTTCGGCCCTCACCTCGCAGCCACACAACTCAGTCTGTCCCCATGTGTCTCTGACACCTTCTGAGTCACTGGCCCTCTGCTGGAGCCCAGGGAAACTCTCTTCATTGCTGGCTTTGAAGAAACAAGCTGCCATGTTGTGAGTTGCCATATGGAGAGGGCCCTGTGGCAAAGAACTCAAAAGTGGCTGACAGCCAACAAGAAATTGAGGCCCTCAGTCCAGTGTCCTGCAAAGAACTGGTGTTGCCAGCAACCACGTGACCTGAGAAGCTGATCGTCCCCCTGCTGAGCCTCAGGTGGGAGCCCAGTCCTGCTCCACACCTTGACTGCAGAGGACTGAGCCCAGCCACACCCAGGCTCCTGGCTCACAAAACTGGGAGAAAATACATGTGTGTCACTTCAGGCTGCTAGGTTTGTGGTAATATTGTTATACAACAAGAGATAACTAATACAGATAGTATCTGCCTGTGACATGAGAATAAATATGTATTTGGTCTCTGCCCCTGTTTCATGGCACACAGCTCCTAAAACTCTTGGAATCTCAATAATAATAATAATAATAATAATAATAATAATAGGTATAATCAGAGTTCATAGGCCCTAACTAAAAGCCACAAGCCATGTCCTATGGGTAAACTATATGAGCTTTAACACAAGCTCTTAGCTCTTCAGAAACCACTTCTATTTTTCTCCTTACTGTGAGCTACTGCAGGAAACAGGGCTGGCAACTTGCGTTCTGGATAGTTGAGGCTACGCGATAACTGAAGTGTGGTGGAATTAGACAGCATTCTTCTAGTTCAGTGGTTTCCTTCCACTATTAAAGACTAGTCATTTTTATATAGTGTGCTGCCAAGCCACAGGGTTTAATGGCATTGCCTTGGGCTGCGGTAGGGGGTGAAAATCAGGGAAGGGGCAGGCTGGGCTCTGTCCCTAACACTCCCGCAACAGTAGATCAGTATGTCTTTTGTGTTTGACAGATTTGTCTGTAAATTTAGCTTCAAGGTAGTTCTATCAACCTTGTTTGATCTTACTTCTCTGGGATGTGGGAAGGACAGAATTTTTTTTATCCATTTTGCCAACGTGGCCCAAAGATTTAGTGACTTGCCATGTTGATAGAGGGGAATGAAGCACCGTAGATGAGAACCCAGGCACTGGAGCCAGGGTTTAATCCCAGCTGTGTGTGCTTGGGCAAGTAACTTAAACTTTCTGTGCCTTCATTTTTTCCCTCTGAATAATATGGACAACAATAGCATCTACTTCATTGGTTTAAATGAGTAAGTTGACACCTGGTCCTGGCACAGTGCCTGGCACATCTTTAGCGCTCTGTGAGTGTTAGTTGTCTTCATGGGCTGGGCTGGGCTGGGGATCAGGGGATCCTCAGTGCTGACAGTGACCTTTAGGGTCACCTGCTGAGGATCAGTGTTAGAGGCTCCCACTGGCCACTTCTTTCTCTCCCAGCTCTGGCCTTCCCCAGGGAAGCTATACCCTCGCCCCAGGCCCGGGGAGCCAGCAGTGCAGGAGAGGGGGCACCCGGAGGCCATGGAGCCCTGAGCAGCTCAGAGGTGGGGCACATGCAGAGTGTGATTGGCGGCCAGCTCAGGACGCTGACACAGGTGAACTGCTTTCTTGCTGCTGCTACTGCTGCTGCCATAACCTGTGCCCTCATACACCATCCCCCACTGCCCAGGTTCTGTCATGGGGTTGTTCCTTGCCTCAGCTCTGCCCTAGAGAAGGTGCACCCAGGCACCCGGCCTGGGATGTCCTGGAGGTAACACAGTCAGGGTCTCCTGGCCTGCCCCGGGCTACACAGCAACCTGCCCTTCCAGGCCCTGCCCCTTTCCCCAGCCGTGCACTCTGAGTCAGAGCGGGGACGTGACTCACCACTCCCTGCCTCCCCCACTGCAGCCACTCCACCCCAATTGAGACTTAGCTGCCCTCCTGGTGCTTGGGATGGGTTGAGCCACCTCAGCCTTCACCGGCTTCTCTGGGCTGGTCCTGGTTCTTTGTAGAGATGGGGGAATGAAGATCCAGAGAGGCATGGGGTGCTCTCCCCAGGTGGCCCTCTGCCCACTGTGTGGTCAATGTAGGCGTGAAGCAGGTCACTCATATACTGGCCACAGGTCCCAGAAAAGGGCCCAGGCAAGGGAGGCTGTTGACTAAGCCAAAGGGCCAGGGAGTCTTCCATGGGGCGGAACAGCCTCATTCATCAGCTCCAACCAGAGAAGTCTGAGCTTTTCTCCATGAGCCACAGGGGCAGCCAGAGTCTGAAGAGCAGCTGGGAAGGTTGAAGGACAGCTAGGAAACAGCTGAGGGGTCTGGGGTCCAAACTGTGCTTGCAGGCTGTGTGGCCTGAGCCAAGCCATTTCACCTCAATGAGGCAGGTGGGTGCTATTATTTCATGGAAAGAATTTTATTTACAGCTGCACTGAATTTAAGAAAGTGATCAAGGCATTGCTCAGCCCTGCTGCCTCCTCAAAGGGCCCCTAAGGGCTGCACTAAGAGGGGCTGGGTGAGGGAAGAGAGTTACCATTTGGGTGCCAGCAAGGAGCAGGGACCTGATTACATTTGATCACCTTGTTTAACCCTCCCATTCAGTTGGTATGTATATTAATATTAATCTCCACTATACAGATGGGGAAAATGAGACTCAGAGAAATAAAATGACTTGTCCAACCTTTAAATAGCAGAGCCAAGATTCAAATTTGAGTTTGTTTGGTCCCCAAACCTGTGACCCATTCCCTCCTTTGTCTTGCATGGCCTCCTCAAACTCCCACCCACATATTAGACTCTCCTAAGAAGATCCTGCCATGGGGAGAGGGTTGCCTGGAGGAGAAAGAGTCCTGGGAGCATAGGGGATACTCCTTGCCCACTGTGTTGAAGTGTACAGAGAAATCAATACCCTAGGCCGAGGACTCACTTCATCTTCCAACTTAGAAGGAACAGTGGCCCAGGTCACTTCCACAATTAAGACCAAAAACCAACCAGCATTTTTATGAGAATACCCCCATCTTCTCTTGGAACCACACCCCCATCATCTGCCCTGGGGAAATTTCAGCCAAGCTGCACTCGGCTGTTAAATTCCCAGGCCGTCTTTACTCACCCAAAAGGAATCTCTGAACTGAAGCTGGGGCATCATCTTCAGGAAAATGCCGCGGCAAAGCTTGTTTTCCTGCCACAGACAGGGCTGAATGAGGCCAGGAGCCAGGAGTACTGTCCCAGTCCTGCCTGGTAGGCTGGCCCAGTCTCCCCCAACTCAGCCGGTGCTGTTTGCAGCACCTCAAGAGGCACTCAAGCCAGAGCTGAGCTGCCAGAAGGAGGAAAAGCACACAACCTGTTTTGCTTGGGGTTAGAATCAGCAGCAGAATGAGGAAGGAGCAGTGCCCAGTGATGGGAGGGCGGGTCCTGGTGTGCTGCCCAGCCCCTCACCAGCTGCACAGTGATGGTGGCGGAGAACCCAATCCAGGCTGCGGGACTAAGTAGGGATGCCAGCCCCAGCTAGGAGGCAGTGGCCAGAGGGAGAGACAGTTTTGTACACAGGCAAGGCAGGCAGGCAGTCCAAGGCTGCACAGGAAGGTCTGTGCAACCTCTCCTTGGGGGCGGGTACCAGGGCTCTCGCCCACAGGAAGTAGAGCCAGTGTGCTCCCCTGTGCAGCTCCGCCTGCCACCTGTCACCCTGCTGCTTGCCTCCACTTGCCCTCTACTGGGCCGTTCTCAGCGGCTATACATTTAGGGAGCCTGAAGCCCACTGAAGGTGTGGGCATGGACAGGGCCCCAGCCCCACTCCCGATCTGGTGCAGAGATGCTAGACTCTACAGCCCTCACCAGCAAACTGTTTGGGAGAGGCTTCCCAAGCCCTAGGACTTCATCATTCATCAAACCCTGATTTCTCGGTGCCCCAATTCACATCTGCCCTCAAGGAGCTCACGATCTAGGGGCAGACACAGCTGGGCTCTGGGTACTGTGGGAGCACAGAGGTGTGGTGAGTGTGTAACTGGCCAAGAGAGAACCATCTGAGGCTTCACGGGCACTCTCCCTACCGCTGCCCCAAGTCTTCAGATGAGACACTCTGGGGCAGGATGCCCCCTCTGAAGGTGGAGTCTTCAGGCTGGAAGAATGTGGTTGGACGAAGAGAGACAGCAGTATACAGGTACAGATGGAGGAGTTTGAAAATCCAGGTTGAGGGCCAGTTTTTGTTTTGTTTGGGCCCCACCCTTCACTGGTTGAGGGATATTAATTGACTCTCCAACTCTGTGAGCCTCAGTTTCCCCGTCTGCCACCCTCAGTCTTTGGAAAGGAGAAAGTCTTGAGACCATTACTGGAATTTCTGGTTTGGCTGGGCAGGTGCTGGAGGCATTGTCAGGTACCACCTTGAGAGGAGCCCTGGGCTGGAGCCCCAGACACAGCCCTGAGGGGCCAGGGCCTGCCACGCAACAGAAGATGCCAGCAGGGGCTCCTGAGCCCAAAGTCAGTTGGAAGAAAGGGTGAATCAGCTTGTCCACAAATCAGCATCCCCATGAGCACCCCTACTGACGAGAAAAATGAAAGCTGCTGTACAAGAGCTAAGCTCCCAAGTGCCAGAGATGTGTGCCCAGGATTAGAGATGGGGCACACTCATACTTCTGAAATAGCTCCAAGAGAGAACATATCAGGGAGAACTGCAGAGGAGTGTGGTTGCCCCTGTAGCCCCCTATCTCCCAAACCCCTGGGTTTGAACTAATAAACATCTTCAGCATTGAAGGTGCCCTAGTTAGGTTTTCTGTTGCTTGCCGCGGAAGACCTCTAATGGTATGAATATCACCTTGAACCTCAAAGGCCAAATGCTGAGAGACTGAACCTCATCCCAGTGGCATCCCATCTCCGATAGCTCTGACTCAGCCTCCCTGGCCTTCGTTTTTCCACCTGTCAAATGGTATAATGCCTGTATTTCTACAGGCAGACGAGAAATCCTTTGTTAATAGAAGTCTCAGACCTTCTTATCGGCAGATCACCTCATAGCCAGTCTCTCTCCCCTGCCTCTCCAGGAGTTCCTCCCATCAGCCCCCCACAAATTTCTGCTCCCAACAGGCCTTTTCCCCTCTCCCCAAAGGCACTCTGCACACTCCTTCTCCACACCTCACTCCGTTGTGCCCCAGCCCCCTGCTGGCACGCCTTCCTTGAAGTTCCTGACTTGGGCAGGCCCTCCCAGCCCTTAAGGCTCATCTCACAGGAGGCCTTCCTTTCCTAACTGCTGTTTCAGCCGGGGCAGCCCCGGAGGGATGGCCGCACTGGTTGTGGGCTAAAACAATTGAGGAAGGAAGTAATGGGAGGCATCTAAAGAGACCATAAAGTTCTCTGCTACAGAGAGGTCTTCCTCCTCCTCTCCTCAGCGCCCCACCTTTTGCACCTTCCAAGGCTGGGCCAGAACAGCCCATGCAGCTTTGCAGCACTTGCTGAGTGCCAGCGGCACATTAAGCCTCTTACAGACCCCTCACGTTGTCCTCACCCCACCCTGTGGGGTACACAGTCACCATCCCTGCTTCACAGATGAGCAAACAGGTGATTAGAGAATGTATGTGTTGTACATCTGAAACTAATATAATATTGTATGTCAACTGTAACTGAAAAACAACAACAATTATTTAAAAAAAAAAAAAAAGTACACCAAGCAGTGTTGCTCTCACATCACTACATCACTACATGTCAGTGTGGTTGTTTTTCATTTAAAGTTCAAAAAATAAAGTGTAATTTAGTACTGAAAACAAACCAAAAAAAAAGAGTTTATGCGACTCACCCGAGACCTCGTGGCCAGTAAGTGGAGCCCTGGGCTTTGGGCCAGGTCTGTGTGACGTCAAAGCTCATGTTCCTGACCTCCATAGGTCTCTAACCGACAGCCCTCTCTCCACAGCAGGTGTCTTCCTTCCTTCCTCAACTAACACCTTCAGAACCTCTCGCCTTTTTTTTTTTGATAGCTGTTAAAACTAAGCCAAGGGAGCGTGAGCGTGGTGGGGCCTGCGATGCTACTGGGCGAGAGTCCAAGCCTGGCACAAGGTCTTCTGGCTCGCTGTGTGACGTGCACCCTCTGAGGGTGCCTTGACTGCAGGAACACAAAACCAGAGGGTCTGACACAGAGGAAGGGTGTCATGTCCCAACGAGGGGTCTGGAGGGAAGGCGACCTCCGTGGGGTCCATTCGGGCGCCGATTCCGTTTCTCTGTGATTCTCCTCCTTCACTATCTCCTTCTGGGGCTGCAGACCTCTACTTTAATGCTCCTGACACAGACACACCTACAGGAGAAGAAAGGATGCTTCTGTGTCCCCTTCTTGCAGAGCCTCTCTTCTCCTCCTCCTCCTTCCCAACCACCCAGCAGGACTCCCCTGGTGTCTCATTGGCCAGAAATGAATCACATGCTCACATGTCACCATCACTGGCCTCAGGATTCCCTGACTGGGATGCTGTGCATGTTGGGAGCCAATCACCGTGACCACCACAGCCTCCTCCCAGCCAGTTGCATAAGCACTGTGGGCACCAACTCCTGCCAGACCCTGATGGAACAGGGGCCCAGAGAGAAGGCAGACCTGGTCTCTGACTTGAGGATCCTACAGACAGGTTCTAGAAAGATCTCTCCAGATGGGAAATGGCTCAGAGAGGATGAGACCAGCAGAGGTTGTTGTAATATCCCTGAGAGACGGATGGAGCCTGGATGGGGCAGCCGGGGTGGGGGATGGGTTGGTGGGACATCAGGGAGGTGAGACATCAGAACAGAGACATACGAATGCCTCTCAGAAAAGGGAACTGTTCTTGGGCCTCCCTCTGTCACCAGCCCCCTGGGGAGGAGACTCCAGTCCTGAAAATCACAGCTTTTTAATGACTGTTCTAGCTGCTGCAAAACAGTTTGCCTTGAGGACTGGGCAGCTGTGACTCCAGCCAGGCTGTGGCTCCTTTTTATAGGGGAGCCCCCTGTGCAGGCAGCGCCCCATCCTGTTTTGCACGGTATTTGAACACATCTGCCTGAAGAATTCAAGAAGTCGTAGGTTGAAGGACTGAGTATAAAATGGCAAATCCGTTGTCACAATACCAGTTGTCGTAGCCAGCCGCATAGCAGGGCTCAGCTCCTGAGCCACCTCATCCATCCTTGTGAGCCCAATAAACAGCACAAGTAACACTGGCTACCATTCAGGTGGTGTTAATAGCTGCGGAACCTGCACGGATTTTACACACTTCATCTCACTGACTGTTCTCTACCACAACCAGCCACGTAATTTCCAGGGTCAATGCAAAATAAGAATGTGGACCTCTTACTTAAAAAGCAGGGGAAAATTACTGTTAAATGTACTGAAATAGAAATGTTTTCCTTTCCCATGTTACCTTAGCCTGGCATAGTACTTTATTTGCTGTTTAATGTTATACTCCGTTGGGCATGGGAATACGTGTAGGACAAGGGCCCTCCCCTCGTTTACTTGCTTTTGTGCAAAACCCACTAGCCTGGGTTTCCCTATCAGCCACCAGACTCCATTCCCCAGCTGGGGGCAGGGAAGTCAAGCCAGTCGTCTCCCTTTCCCAAGGTGGACTGCAATCCCCAAGGGTATTTGCAAACTCATGCAAGGGTGCACTAGGTACTGGGTCAGGAGTGGAAGTCACCTGCCGAATGTGGCATAGTGCTGTCAGCCACTGCTGTGCCCCATTCTGAGATGCCACCAGGCAGCCCTGAGCTTCCCACACATGCACCCATGTCCCTGATGGGGACAGAGGGTGGCAGGGTTGTTCCACAGGAGCTGGGAGGGGAAAGCTGAGAACCCATCCAGGGGAGGTGGCAGGAGGCAGCTCCAAGGCTCTAAGTCCTTGATGCGTGCTTCATTGGTCTCCCATTAGTCTTCACTTACAACACACAAATTTCAAGCTAATATTATGAAGAACTTCAAGATGACAACTGCAGACCCTGAAGCCCCAAATGCAGCGTCCTCCTGAGCAGCAGGTCTTGTAGTTGCACATCCTGAAGTCAACTCTGCTCATTACTGTCTGTTCTCCACACAGTGGAGTGGCACCTTCAGACCCAGATTCGATCATGTACCTTCCCATTGTCACCTTGTTATGAGTTCCCACTGTTCTCAGGACAATGGTCATTGTCCTTACATAGTCTATATAGGCCCTATATGATCTGTCTCCCCCTGCCCCCCATACGCACACCTTAACCTCATCTCACACAGCAAGACTCTGAAGCAGTAGCTTGGGGCTTTCTAGAGACGGGAAGAGGTTACAGAAAAGAAGTGTCTCAAAGCTCCTTAGTGACATTGGGAAGCCAGAGGCTCTTATCATGAATTCAACTTGGAAAAAGCATTCCACTGGTTCAAGGGGCATTTGTTTTGTCCCTTTCATTGCTAGCATGCTGTCTTAATAATGTCTGCCCTTCTCTGTGCAGGCCACGTGACACATGTATATCCTTCCTGAAGGAGCTGAGTGCACTGCCATGATGCTGGCCATGGCTGCCAGGAAAGTTCCTCTACTTGACCACTGTGGTACACTGTTCCTGGGGGAAATGCATATGGGGTCCCACCAGGTGGCCAGAGGCTCATGTCCCACTCTCGACCCCACCGACCCTGCCCCAGAATGGAACAAGGCCCCTGTAGTGTATTCACCAGCATTTCCTGAGCCTTCCTCTCTGGGGACATGGAAATGAACAAGGCACAACTCCTGCCAATCTGCTGGGGGTGCCACCCAGAAGGGGTGATATGCCGAGTGGCAGGACAGCAGTGTGTGCAAGGAGAGAGGAGCAGCGCTGAGGAAACAGGCCTGGGAAGGCCTCCCACAGAAGGGGAGCTGGGGCCTGATTGATGAGAAGGAACTTACCAGTGAGACCAGGCAGGAAAGGAGTTCCAGAATAACTGTAATAATTATAATTGCCTGTTGGGTCTCGCTGCATCAGGCCATGTGCTAAACACTTCATGTGTCTTAGGTCTCACTTAATCCAGCAGATAAGGAAACAGAGGCTCAGAGAGGTCAGTTAATTGTCAGAATCCCATCCTAAGTGGGATTTTTCCTTCCTAGATTTTTTTCCTTCCTAGGATTTTTCGTAGAGTGTGGGGCTGGAGGTGAGGGTCCAGGCCAGGGTCTGGGGCAGGAGCATGATGAGTAAGGAGGGGAAAGAAAGGAAGTCCCCAGCTAAGGAGGAAGTGTGGACACCAAGGGCTATGCAGGGTGGGGGAGGGGCTGCCATATGGTATATCTGACACCAGGAGACATCCCAACACAAGTTCCTTAGTGGGGGCCTAGGGTGCGGCTCTCAGCCCTCAGGGTATGATATAGATTCTGTTTTTCAGTTTGCCCCGGAAAAGAAGTTGCAAAAAATAAGACTCTTTCGCACTCACACAGCTCTTCTGAGTAGACAAGGAGCTTTCAGATTTACTAATCTGCAGCCACAAGAGTGTGACTCTGAGTTTCCAAGCCCTGTCAGTCTTCAGAAGCTTGGGTACTAGTTAGGATCTTTGAAAGACGTCTAGGAGGTGCAATGTGGTCAGTGGGCAGCCAGCAGAGTAACCGGCACAGGTGCCCAGCGGGTGTGGGGAAAGGGTGTCTTCTGTGAGGGCCAAGAATCACCCTACCACTGCTCACTGGTCACAGGGAGGAGGCCAGCAGTGATGGAAGGACGTGCACAGACCAAACAGCAGAAAGGGAGTCTATCAGAGCCCTGTGGGACTTTGTAGAAAAACATAAGGCCAGGCCCTGACTTAGACCTACTGACTGGGTTGGGGCCAGGCAATCTGCCTAAGTTTTAGGTTTCATAAGTGAGTCAGATGTACACCCTTGGATCAGAACTCCTGCTGTTGCCTTACTGCTTCAATCTACAGATGGGGAAACTGATTCCCAGTGGGGCCAGAGCAACTGACCTGACTAACAGGGAAGGCAAGTGTACCCACCTCCACTCCACAACAGCTGAGCTCTCTTGTCTCCATCCTTTCTAGCTTGGTTTGGTTTTCAATTTTGGCAGCTGTGTCTCAGAAGAGCTTCAAAACAATTTTTTAGCATATGATCTCCAGTAAGATTGGTTTTAATTTAGTAAAAAAATGACTTATTCATAGTTAGGCAAAGTGTGATTTTGGCCCAGTTGGTGTTTAATTATCACAGCGAACCTGGGATTCAGAGGCAGTGTTGCAGAAAAACGGCAAGGACCGAGAAACTCAAGTGGCACACAGAGATCAGGGAGAACACAGCTTTATTATGCCAGTAGGCTCTAGTGGGATCCTTCCCAAAAGACTGAGCCCCCAGCAAGGTTTTGAGCAGGTTTTTATGGGTTGGGGACTTCTTTGAGTCAGGGAAGGGGTAGGTGTCGTCTGGTGATTGGCTCAAAGTGTGGCTTGGAGGGGGTTATGCGGAAGTGGGCTGGAGCTTAGGCTGGAGACTTCTCTCTCCACTGGGGCCACCATTTTAGTTCAGTTCCATGTGGCAGGGAACCATTTTAAGGTCAGTTTCCCCATCATGTCCCCCCCGTTGATGATCGTAAGTGGTAACAACTTGGAGATCATCATATTGGCTAAGAGGATGATAACCCCGCAGGGCAAGGATCTGGGCTGGAGCCCGATGGGTGATGGAGGTCTCTATGAAACATCAGTACGAGAAGGTTGGTTGGCCAGTGAATTTTTCCCGGCAGACTGAGGGACAGGAAAGGGAGGTCATGACTCCTTCCCGGGGAAGAGATAGGATTAGAAAAAGCCAAATCATGGTTGCTGCCTAAGACAGGTAAAGAGAGGAGGCAAGCAGCCCAGAACAGAAAGTAGAACCTAACAGTCTCTTTTCCAGTGGTGACCAGCTCGGTGGGGAGGATGCAATGAGACCAGCAAAGGCTAGAAACAATAGGAGTTTTATAACAGCAAAGATGGAGGCTGGGCAGACAACGGCAAGGCTCATCTGGGCTGTTTCTTGAGGGTCAGATGGAGTGGACGGGCTGGGTCAGGCTGGGTGGTCCAGGCATCGGCCTCTGACTGGGATCCTTTAACCCGGGTGTGATGGATCCACGGGACAATGCCTGAAACTTTAAGAGCGGTGGGAGTAACAAGTACAACAGTGTGAGGGCCTGTCCACCGGGGTCGGAGGGGCTCGCGCTTCCAAACTTTGACCCAGACTTGGTCTCCTGGGGTAAAGGAGTGTACCGGGGCCCCGAAAGAAATGGAGGCCCTTTCCAGAATGTAAGCACGTACATCTGTGAGGACCTTGCCTAGCGTGGCCATCTGGTTTTGGAGGCTGGAGAACCCCAGCTGGCAAATGTCACCAGGGAGACTGGTTAGCAGGGGAGAGGGCCTCCCGAACATAATTTCGAAGGGAGAGAATACAGGTTTGCCAGGGGTGCAGCGCACCCAAAGGACGGCTAGTTGTAGGAGGTCCACCCACCCTAGGGAGGTCTCCTGGTGGAGTTTAGCCAATGTCTCCTTGAGGGTACGGTTCATGAGTTCAACTTTCCCTGAACTTTGTGGTCTGTAACTGTATGGAGCCTCCAGTTGATGCACATAGCTCTGGCTACTGTATGGAGAAGCTCTGCTATGGAGGCTGGCCCATTGTCACCGTGTATGGAAAGTGGAATCCTATAACGGGGGATAATTTCCCTGAGGAGGACCTTGGCTACTTCGCGATTTTTTCAGTCCGAGTGGGTAAGGCTTCGACCCACCCGGAGTAGGTACAGACCAGCACCAGTAAATACTTAATGCCGCGGCATCTTGTCATGTCAGTGAAGTCGACTTTGAGGTCCTCAAAAGGTGCGGCACTGCTTCTCTGAATCCCAGGGATGGGGCTAGGGCCGGACTTTGGATTGTTCTTTGCACAAGTGAGGTGTCTACTTGAGGACCTAGCAGGGCTGTGATGAAAGTCTTCCATCGGGCAGTTGCCACCACCCTTGTGTCAATCTGGTGGCCTCTTCTGACTTTGCCCATCTGAGTACTTCTTTTGTGTACCGTGGGAGGGATGTGGTGGTAGTGTCAGTGACCAAGAGTAGCTCACTAAGACTTCCCATCGCCACTGATTTGGCCGTGGTGTCGGCGAGCCTGTTCCTGACTGCTGAGGGCTTGTTGCCCCTCTGGTGGCCCCGACAATGGATAACCGCAACCTGCTGGGGAAGCCAAATGGCCTGTAGGAGCTTAAGGAGTTCTTGTTTATTTATAATAGTTTTTCCCTCCACAATCAGAAGGCCTCTTTCTTTGTATATAGCCCCAGGATATGGACGGTAGCAAAGGCATACCGAGAGTCGGTGTAGATGTTGACTTTTTGGCCCTTGGATGGAGTAAGGGCTCTTATTAGTGCCCATAGTTCTACCCGTTGGGGTGACCATCCCAATGGAAGTGCCCCTGCCTCGAGCACCTCATCTGTGGTGCTTATTGTGTATCCCGTGTTACGTTTTCTGTCCCTCAGGAAGTTGCTGCCATCAGTATACAGAGTGAGGTCTGGGTTAGGGTGTGGGCTGTCCCGGAGGTCAGGTCTGGTGGTGTAGACCTCGTTGATAATTTCTATACAGTCATGTTCTGGATCCCCTTCCTCGGTTGGCAAGAAAGTGGCTGGGTTCAGGGCGTGCACAGTTTCTAACGAGATCCAAGGGTTTTCCTGAGACTGAGTCAGCTGTGCATTTGATAGCCATTGGGGTCCTTGACTGTTCATTAAGGTGGTGACCGAGTGGGGTACTTTAACTATGAATCTTTGGCCTAAGGTGTCTCTGCAGAGCTGGGCTTTCTTCCAGGAGACTCTATACCCGGTCTCGGCTAAGTGGGATAGGAGTGCCCGTGTCGCAGTTTGGCACTTGGTCTCAGTGGCACAGGCTAGGAGCAGATCATTCATATATTGCAATAGAGTGCAGCGGTATTGTTCTCGAGGGAAGGTGGCTAAATCTGAGGCTAGCGCTTCCCCAAAGAGGGTTGGGGAGTTTTTGAAGCCCTGTGGGAGCCGAGTCCATGTCAGCTGGAGCTGCCGGCAGGTATCAGGTTCAGTCCATTCAAAGGTGAGCAGTGAGTGGCTCTGGGGCGCCAACCGAATGCAGAAGAATGCATCTTTCAGGTCCAGGCAGGTGAACCATCCGGACTCCGGGGGCAGCTAACTGAGGAGAGTATATGGGTTTGGGACTACGGGGTGTAGGGAGACTGTGGCTTGGTTCACAGCTCTTAAATCTTGTACTGGCCAGTATTCTCCATTAGGCCTCCTTTCCAACAGGAGAGGCGTATTTCATGGTGACTGGCACTCTACGAGTATCCCTGCTGCTCTGAGATGGGCGAGGTTTTTTTGAATCTCTGCCCGAGCTTCCCTGGAGATGGGGTATTGGCCTAGCTGTTGGAGTTGGGCTCCGGGTCTCAGTTCCTCTAAAACTGGGGCCTTATGTTTTGCAAGCCCTGGTGGGTTATCTTCAGCCCAAACCTCCGGGAAATTGGCCCTGTAGGCTTCCGGGTTCTGTTTTATATTGCCATGAAGCCTCCATTCTTTATCCCTCGGTGTGATAATAGAAAGAATAAATCCTTCCACCTGAGGCTGCAGAGACAAGGTGGCTTGGCCTGATAGTTTGAAGGAGATTTGGGCCCCTAATTTGGTAAGGAGGTCACGCCCCAGGAGGGGAACTGGACATTCCGGTAAGTAGAGGAACTCATGTGACACGGTGTGTCCTCCCAATTTACAAGTCCGAGCCTGGCAGAATGGTCGGCTCTTAGCTTGATCCCCGGTGTCTCCCATTATGGTGACTCTGAGGTCCCCGAGTGGTGCCACCGGTGTGGTGACTACTGAGTGTTCCGCTCCAGTATCTACCATAAAATTAACTGTTTGGCCCCCTACATCTAAGTCAACCGTGGGCTCGTGGGGGCCGAGTTTGAATGAGCCTGGTCCTCTTTAGTCCGACTCGATTCCCGCTAATCCTATGAAGTCGGGCTCTGGGCTGGTTGGGTTGGGACCACAGGGAGGCCGAGGCTGGAAGCAGAGTGTCTGGAAGCAGCGGGGCCACATCAGCCATTGGCCGTGGTATGTAGGGAGGTGGTAGCAGCTCTTCATCGGGGTCCCCCTGGTAAATGGCCTTAGCCATGTCTTTCTGGGCACGGCCTCATGGGTTCCATGCAACGTAGACCCTGGACTGTCCCTTACTATTGGAGCAGAACCGTACCCAAGGAGGAAAGGATCGGGCTATTTCCAACCACGAGTCAACTTAAGGAACTGGTCTGGATATCCTGGGGTCCCGGTGACAACTACATAGACTTGGTGAATCATGGGGAGGTCAAGAGTACCTTCTGGGGGCCATCCCACATCAAAACCTGGCCACTCCAGTTCACATAAAACGTGGAGATACATGGGGGTTATTTTGACCCCATAGTCGCCTCCGAAACCTTTCCTGAAATTCTTTAACATGCAATCTAGAATGTGGACTTCCCGTGTTTCCCTCCCATGATGTTCGGTGTCACGTGGACAAGGGAAGGGTTTCAATCAGGCACCTCCCTGGCCGTTTCCCTTGTGGGAACTTAGGGTGCATCTTGGCTAAGGTGTGCCCATATAAACCCCAGGCCAGGTCGCACCCCGAGAGTGCAAATCACCGTTATTCTTTACAACGCTACCACGGAAACGCAGGTTGGGGCTCATTCAGGTTCCGTAGCCGACAGGCCATGGATCCACACAGAATCCCGTTCGGGACCAAGCACACACACACTCATTCAGGGAAGAAAGACACACTCCCCCGGAATGGCCCTAACTGGAGTCCAAAGTGGGACTCAACGGGAGGTGATCAGGCTACCCTTCTGTCATGTGGGACAGGACTGACTTGGACAGTGGTCCCGGGGCTTACCTGGTCTGACAGGAGGATCTGGCTGGTTGTCCCTGGTCCCTCTCAGCGGGTCCAGCTTGGGAGGCGCGGGCCGCGGTCACCAGGGAAGGTCTGGTTCAGGGTCCGCCGAAATCGGCAGGATGGGCCACCTTTATACCTTTCTTAGGTTCCCTGTTGCTCTGTGGCTCCCTGTTGCACACCAGTGGTGCAAGAGGCCAGTGCAGTTGGGTTTCCCGGTCAGGGAACCAAATGTTGCAGAAAAACAGCAAGGACTGAGAATCTCAAGCGGCACGTAGAGATCAGGGAGAACACAGCTTTATTACATCGGCAGGCTCAGCGAGATCCTTCCCAAAAGACTGAGCCCCTAGCAAAGTTTTGAGCAGGTTTTTATGAGTTGGGGACTTCCTTGAGTCGGGGAAGGGGTAGGTGTCATCTGGTGATTGGCTCAAGGTGTGGCTTGGAGGGGGTTATGCGGAAGTGGGCTGAGGCTGAGGCTGGGGACTTCTTTCTCCACTGGGGCCACCATTTTAGCTCAGTTCCACGTGGCAGGGAACCATTTTAAGGTCAGTTTCCCCATCAGCGGGAGACCTTGACTTCAGTCTTTGCTGGGACAGAATATTTCTAGGTTAAGATACAAGGAGAGGACCATGGATGAGGCAAAGGGAGCGATGTCTGCCAAAGCGTGGAAGCAGGAGGGGCGAGGGTGGGGGCCGGGAGCACTAGACTTAGAGCCTGAAGAGCAAGGTTAGAATCCTGGCCGCAGCCTTACCTGTGTGGGACTCAGCTTCCTCACCCAGAAAATGGGGGTGAAGAGCCTATGTATTGAACAGGGTTGCTCTAAAGCATAACGAAGATTTTTCCAATGTGCCTAGCCCAGTGTTTGAGAACAGGAAAAGACACCTAGCCCAGACCCTGAACACAGCAGGTTCTCAGCCCATGGTGGTGACGCACACCTGGCCTGTGCTTTCTCAGGATCGGCTGGAAAAGCCTCACTCTCAGGACTTCTCAGCAGAACCAAGGAGCCTGACAACAGACTCTCCTCAGACCATGAGAGGACACATTCTCGGGGTACAGGTGCCCATTTCCTTAGTTTCCTCCCAAGCCCAGTCCTTAGCTGTACCCTCTTGGACTTATCTGTAAGAGGCATATTTTCTCATGGTTCTTTTTTTTTTTTTATGATTTTAAATAATAGTTTTTTAAAAAAGAGTACACAATCCTTCTTGTCCCCTTTACCCAGATTATTAAATTGTTTAAATTCTATCCCAATTGCTTTACTGTTGTTTTCTCTCTATTTTTATATTTGCATATTAATTTCTTATATTGTTTGACTAAGTTGGAGATATGGTATCTCCTCACCCCAAAATTCATCATTGTATTTTCCTAACAACAAGGACATTCTCTTACATAACCACAGCACAATCTTCAAAACTAACAAATTTAATTGATATAGGGCTATTGTCTAGTTGGCACTCCACATTTAAATGAAACTCTGTCAATTGTAATGTCCTTTAAGTCTGTTATTTTTCTTCTGGTCTCCTTTAATCTGTTACAGTTCTTCTGTCTTTCCTTGACTTTTATGACCTTGACACATTGGAAAATTGCAGGCCCATCATTTGTAGAATGATTCTCCCTTTGGGTTTGTTGTCTAGTCCTTTCCTCATGATTAGATTTAGATCGTACATTTTTGGCAGGAATATCATATAAGTAATTTTGTGTCCTTTCCAGTGCATCACACCAGGAGGCATGTGATGTCAGCTTGTCCCATTATTGGTGATGCTAACTTTGATCACTGGATTGAGGTAGTGTCCACCAGTTTTCTTCACCATAAAATTACTGTTTTCCCCTTTGTTATTGATAAATATCTCATAGGAAAATTCCTTGAGACTTTGTAAATATGCGTATCCTGTTCCTCATCCCAACTTCACCACTAGCTTTGTCATCCATTGGTGATTTTCCATCTGCACCATCGCATCCACACTTATCAGTAGGCGCCCTACTGAAGAAGAGAGTGTTCCCTTCTCCCCATGAGGAGGACTCAGGAATTTCTACTTCATTCAATGGGTTATAATCTGTTACTGTTATTATATCATTTGATACTCAAATGTCCCAGATTTGGCCATTGTGAGGCCAGTCGGAGCCACCTGGGTGGGGGCAGAGCATCCCGGAGGCATTCTGAGCACAGGGCCCAGCTGTGCCCTGCTTCATTACCAGCCTGAGGAGTTAGCACAGGGTGGGAGACAAGCGAGCGGTAAGACAGGGCAGAGCAGGCCTTTCGAAACCGCCAGGCCAGATCATCAGGAAGCAGCTCACAGAGTCTGACTCTCCTGACCAGCCTGGGTACAAATGCAACTATCTGCTATTGCATTTTCTTTTCCCTACCCACCTTTTTCAAAGCACTTGGATGAGGAACAGATTTGTATCCTCTAAAATTTCTCTCCCACAGGGCTGTCATGTACAGTTGAGCAGGTGGTTCACTGAACATGGTATGAGAAATGTTAAAATGTGTTGCCCAGATCCCTCTTCAAGGAAGGCCCAGCTGTCCAGCTGCAGGGAGAGTGGTCAGCAGTCAGTCTCCAGCTGTCAGCTCCTTCAGAGCCTGCCTCTGCTGCAGGAGGCGGCCTTACCTGAGGTCACACCCTTCCTGGGGCAGCCCAAATCTGGTGACTGATGAAGCAGGAGTATACAGACCCGTTCATTTGGATCTGAGGCTGCACAACTCTGATGAGCACTACGTGCTCTGGTGCTGGGTTAGCTGAGACTTGTTCAAGCCTGAAACACAGGCTGACTTCCCCTGCCCAGTGCTGCTTCCTTTCTCTTCCTTTCACCAGTGGGATCTCTGATATGGATGGAAAAGGGGCCACATGTTAAACGTGACAAGCTTGGGAGACTAAAAATAACCACGTAGGATGGCATGAACATAAAAATTCACAGCTAAGGTGGGCCATGGCAGGAAGTCACATTCTTGGCCTGTAGCTTCCTTCACAAAATTCAATCTTTACTTTAAGTGAGTCTGTCTGTTGTCTTTTTGCATCTAAGATAATATATCCTTGGAATGTCAGAGTCAACCTTCTTCCAGACCCCTCAGGGCACAACCCACCACACCAGGGCAGGAAACTACAAAGTCCCTCATTGTTATCTTGTTCCCCAAATACCACCTCTCTGTGCTATAAAATGCTATTAACTATCCTGTACCCACCAATGTAAAAGAAGTGTGTGTCTCTCCATTTTGCTTTTTATCCAATCCCAGAGAGTTCCCCACTTTGCTTTCTCTACAACCAATGGATTTCATGACCCTCCTCCTTTGATTCTAATGTATAAAATAAGTTGCAAAACGGCCATTTTCCGGAGCATTTTCTCAATCTGTTGAGACTTTGCTTCCAGACAATTGTCGTTAGTTTGGCTCAAATAAACTCTTATACATTTTCTGTTAGGCTGGATGTTTTTTCTTTGATACTAATAAACATCATGCATTGCAAATTCTGTCTGTTCTTGCAAAACCCAACCCGAAATACAACGGTACCCAGTCAAAGTGATAGGTGAAGGCTGAAAATCAAGCCGTGTTCCTCCAGACAAGCAGCACGAACGTGGGGTTTGATCGGCCAAAGCAGGCACCACTTCCCAGTTTCCTTCGCGTCTGCCTAGGATCTGCCTGCTGCACTCTGCTCTGGCTGTTCTCTCTCTTTCTCTCAGCCCCTTCCTTCTGACTTCTGCCCTTCCCCTTTCTAATAATCCTCCAGAAAGGTCTTCCCACTCTTCCAAAAGACCCATGGCAGTTTTTGCCTCCTGTCTGCAGCAGAGAAACTGTTTGGTAGGTGTTTAAAATTACTTAGAGGGCTAGATGGGGAGCAATTCACCTCTTCAGAGAGTTAGCAGAGTCGAAGGTGGAAGGACACCCAGCAACTTCTGCAGATGGGTGAGAAGGTGCAGATGGGTGAGAAGGTGCCCAGCGAGGGTGAGGATCTTGTCCAGCGTCACACAGTGAACTAGCTGTAGAACCAGCTGCCGGGCAGCCTGTCAGAGCCCCTGCTGCCCGCTGCTGCCCTTGGCCAACCTCTGGTAACCTGGTACCTGCATTTACCTTACATCCTGATATTGAACCATCCTTCCCTTTGGATCTCATCCCCTTTGTCTTGATTTTTCCTGTGGGCTATACCCCACCTCTTCCCTCTCCTTCCCTGCTCCCCTTCTCAGACAGCTCTCTTCCTCCCTCTGTTCTGCCCCCAGAGTCTTTTGTTTACTGTCTCTGGCCCCTGGCCTTAGCCTCTGCCTTCTGCTGTACTCTCTGTAAGGCTCCTGAGGCTCCCAACTTGGCCAATGTAGGGGCACATGTGCCTGGGTTGGTGGAGGCTGGAGCTGAGGCCTCACTGTGCAGCTGCAGCTTCCAGAAGATATGAATTCACACCAGTCCTGACTGGGAAGTGACCGTACTGTAGCAGTTACCACTTACTGTGCTCTTACTATGCGCCTGGCATTGAGCTGAGCTTTACAGTCACTGTCTCCAGTCCTCACAGAACTGCTCGAGGACAGCACTGCCACCCCTGTCATACCACCCCGAGGTGGGAGAACCGACGTGGCCAGAGTGTCGTGATTAGTAAGTGAAAGAGCTGGGACTGGGACCTCAGGTCTGCGTGATTCAAATCCTCCACCCCACTCCATCTTTCTCATAACCCTGTACGGACTCAGGCACTGACAATGCCACAAATACTATAGGGTACACCAAGAAAATCGTTTCAGAAACTTACTTGGCGGCAGGTATCAAGGATTATTGAGGAATTTTTAAATGTTGATAGTCTGTGTCCAGTAATTCATTCCATCAGTAGAAATCTACCCCAAGAAAATAACAAGAAACATGAGAAACAGTCTATGTACAAAGATGTTTGTAACAGTATCATTCATCATAGAAAGAAACCCCCAAACAACCTAAATATCCAAGCACAATTAAATTATGGCATTGATCTACTGAAAATGGCTGCAGCCACAGAAAATATTTACAATGAGTTTAATAATGATATGGGGAAAATGTTTATGACTTTATGCTGAACAAAACAGCAGATTATAAAATTACTATACATACAACTTGATTTCAGCTATGAAAACATGCTCTGCAATTAAAACAAGAAAAAGAGGAAGTTGGAGCCTTCAGCAGCTCCACTCCGTCAGCGTCCCCTGCTTCTTGGCATGACTCCAATCACAGTCCCACTCTGATGGTGTCTCTTTGCTCTGTGTCTCCACTAAACTATGAGCACGTCAGGGGGAGCAACTGGTCTTAGTCCTGTCTGACTGTTCCTGAGTGGACGCTCTATCCAGACCTGTGGAACGAATGAGCAAATGAAGGAAAGGAAGGGCTGGAAGGTCGGCCCCGGCCCCAAGCCACTCACCTGCGTGGAATCAGGGTCCTGACGCGCAGGATCTTCCATTTGTCACGTCCTGCTCCAGGCCCAAGTCTGACGCGATTCTCTCCCAAAGCCTTTGGCAGCTTTGTCACCTGAGAAACAGGACTGTATTTCCCCTGAACAGCTCAAGGTATTGACGGCCTGTGCATCACGCTGGGCCGGGGCACAGATGCCTGAGCTGCCCCTCAGCAATCGGCACCTTTCGCACACCAGCCTCTCTAACCTCACAGCTGTAAAGTGTTAGAATTGTAACTCCTCATTAGCATTTATAGAAAATAAGACTTGGGTTGTGATTTGCTCCAGTTCTCATAGCTAGTAAGTGGCAGAACTGAAATTCCACCTTCTCTGTCTCCCAAACCCACAGGACTACAAGTGACCTTGGGCAAGTCCCTCCTCCTGTGTGAGCCCTGGCTTCCTGTCTGGACAGTGAGGCTGCGGGCTCAGAGGGCTCAGCTGCTGCTCCTTCCCACCATCACAGGGAGCCCTTGATGATAAAATGCCCCGACTCCAACCCCTTCCCTCGCCTTTCCCTCCCCATCCCTGGAGGCAGCCTGGACACTGTTGGACTGCAAATCAGCCAAGTGAGCCCATGACCACAGAGCCCTTATAGGCAGCCTCGGGCTAAAGAGCTCCCGTTTGTCCTTGGACACTGGCAGAAAGCCAGGAACATAGGAGCATCTCACCCACACCCCAGACAGACGTGTGTGCAGCTTGTTGCTGGTTACTGCCCCCACCTTACCACCCTGGGCTGGCAGGGAGGGTCGGGGGAGGGGGCTCATATCGCCTTTGCTCAACTCAGCTCTCATGGCCAAGGGGCTTCAAGAAACCCAGTCATCTCCCCCTACCCCCCAACACACATCCCTGCCCCCCAGCATACATCTTGCCTGAACAGGAAACTATGTTAATAGCAGTCCACACCTGCACAGAGTCTCCCACCCACCTTAGCCCACTAAGGCAGCCAGGACAAAGACGGCAGTCCCATGATACAGGTGGGGGTCCTGAGGCCCAGAGATAAGCAGTGGCTCTACACAGGTCACACAGCTAGTAAGTGGCAGAGCTGGGTCTAAGCTCTAGCCTCTCAAGCCAGTGTGTAGTGCTATCTTACCAGAGTCTGTGTTTATCCCATTTATGTGACACACATCTATTAACTCCTGCCACAAGCAGGGCACCATGGAGCTATGCAATGGGCAAGATACAGCCTCTGCCCTTGAAGGGTTTATAGTTAAGTGGAGCAGGGGAAAAGGATAAGGTCTCATCCAGGAGGTTAGTAAGTGAGGGTTACAGTCACAGTGTAAGGGGTGAGGTCGTTGAAGCTGCCCAGGAATGGCCAGCACAGGCCAAGGGCCTGAGACACCTGACGAGTGAAAGGGTGACTGACTGAGTGAGCGAGTTATCTTATTAACCAGATGGAGAGGGGAGGGCAGGTCTGGCAGAGACACAGCCTGAACCAAGGTGTGGCATCAGGAAGGAGAAATCTGACACACATATGGGATACACGTCTGAAAGAAAGGAGAAATAAAGCTGAAAATGTTTACTAGGGCCACTTTTGAACCACTTTAAATGCCAGGTCAAGAAATTTCAAAGATCCTCTGTAGAAAAAAGCTGCCATTGTAAAACATGTTTTTGGAACATTAATTTGGCAGCAACACAGTAAATAATCAAGAAAACAATGGCAGCTGTGGTGGATCGGGGTGAGGTGTAAGGTGGAGGCCAAGAAGCCGGTGAGGATTCTGGAGAGGCATGAGGTGGCCGGGCCAGGGCCAGGCTGGGATGGATGTGGGAGAGCATTCCTGGGCCTGGCTCCTGACAATGCCTTCCTCTGCCCTAACAGCTGGGGCTCCCTGCTGGCCAGCCTCAGCCTCACACCCTCATGGCTGGCAGTCCTGACCCAAAAAAGCAGGATAAGAAGGTATCGAGCAGTTGGTCTCATCAGCTCTGGCTGGTGGTCATTTTCCTAAATGGATGATAAACAGTGACATATTGAAGTGCCTGGCTTGGTACACAGTGGGTACACATTTCGTGATGGGAACCTGAGACCCTGAGCTACACCTTCCAGACCTCATTTTTTGGGCTCAGTCTGAGTTGTTCTAAGGTTTGTGCCTGAGAAGCCGCAAGCCCAAGGCACACACCAGGTGGCTGAGTTAGGACATGGATTTACTGAGACTTACTGACCCGGGAGAGTCTCTGGTGGCTCCACACTCAGGCGGAGAAGAAGCCAGGTTATGCGGGTCCAGCAAAGCAAAGAGCATCCTGCAGGAGAGCTCAGCTGGCAGGTCCTGCAGGCCCGCTCTCATGCACACAGCGTCTCAAGATGCAGGGAGACCTTGACAGCTGGCCAGCTCATCTGCCTATGGGCCAGGTCCCTGCATCCATGGATGTCACTTCCTCTGGATATGGGACTGCCCTGTCCCCAGCCTGCTGCAGCTGGTTAAGACCCTGAATTCCAAGCTGCTTGCGGCTTCAATGCTAGGAGCTACCTGGCTCCCTGTAGGCCTGTGTCTGCCCCCACCTTGTTGGCCCTGCCTGCTGGACCACAGTACCCCCCAGGCTGACATAACAGAAAGGGGGGGGGGAGATTTGAAACTGGATAAACCTGGTTGTGAATTCTGCTCTGTCCTTGACCAGCTGTCTGTTCTTGGCAAGTTAACCTCGCTCTAAGCATCATTTTCCTCTTTTTTAGAAAAATACAACATTCACATAACAGGATGTTAAATGGGACTTTTCTGTTATCTCAGAGTTTGGGCTCATGCCCAAAGGTGAAGATGCAAAAACACATTAGGAGACTCCCTGTGCTCGCAGGACCTGCCAAGATGAGGTTCCAAATAGGCCCTGCACTGTGGTCCCGCACCCACCTCCAGCTTTATACAGAGTGGATAGCAGAGAGGAGACTATGAAAGAGGATGATTTTGAAGAGAGCTTTGGGGAATGCTGATGTTTCTCTTCCTCTCCCCTGGTGCAGATTCAGAGAATCAAAAATGGCATTAGGGCTTGATCAACAGATTTCTCTCCCTTTCTCATTTTCTTTCTCTCCCTCTCCACTTGTCAGCTCTGCTTTCCTTGGGGTTGGCTCTATTCTCAGCAGGCTCTATCTATGTGACTGCCCCTGGCTGTTCAAGGTTTACATCCTCATTTAGCCCCCTCAGACAAAAAGGGATATGCTTCTTGTCCAATGGCCCAGCCAGCGTTTTCAGCCTGACTCTTTTCCCTGATTTGTGCCCATCTCTGAACCATGGCTAGAGTAGGAAAAGGTGTCCTAATTGGCCAGATCTGGGTCACATGTTGACTCCAGGAGCCCCTGTGGATCAAGAGCAGAGAAGGGAACCGAGAATGCTGTATGAAAAAAAGGGAAAGGGACTCTGGCCAGGGGAAACCTCCCGTAATTCACTGCTTCAGCCTCACGAAAAATACCTTCTCAGTGCCTCCTTTCCTGGCCCACCATATCTAAACCTGCTTCTTCCTCCCCAATATTCACTGTCTCGGCACCCTCCCAATTTCCATTTCCTTATTGCAACTTATAATTATGCATTTTGCTTACTGTTCGTTTGTGTCCTCTGCCTTCCGATGTCAGCTCCATGACAGCAAGAGCCACATATCTCTTGTTCAGTTGTATCCTGTAACTAAGCAGAGTGCCTGACACATGAGAGATGATTCAAGAGTGAGTGAACGTCACCCACATAGCGAAGTGCTTTCTTCAGGCAGGGACCATGCTTATTTCTTAAGGGTCTTCTACCTGCCACTGCCCGAGGCTGCTCCACAGCACTCACATCCCAGGGCTCCTGCTTATTTCCCACTCTCCTAGCCCCTTAATCTCACTGGCCTTGCCCCAAGCTGTCCTTAACTGACAAAGTCATGACCTTGGGACAAGGGGCCAGAGGGAAAAGTAAAGTCCTCCCCTATGCCACCATTCCACTGTTTACTATTTAGTGGTATCTGTTACACACAGAAGTTTTGGTTGTGTGTTTCTGAGATAAGGCCATCTTGGGGGCTGACCAGGGAAGTTCCCTGCTCTCCTGCTGGGAAGGCAGGAAACGGAACTGTAGGACTAGGCAGGGGTGGGGCAGGAGGGCTCAGCCTCTCTTGGCCTGTATTTGAAGTATCTGGACAAATAGGAAGAGCTTCTGGAGCAAGGGGAGAAAGTGCTATTGGAACAAGACAGCAGAGAGCCAAGCTGTACCCCCAAGGAATTGTCAGGTTTGGATTCTGCCTGGGTCAATTTCCCAAGCCTTTATCTCAGTGGTCTTTACCATCCCTATGAGACCCACTGTACTCTGGTCTGAGAGCTGCCCTTGGTTCTGGCTCAGGCCCTCAGATGTTGGAGGAACAGTGCTCCCTGAAGACCAGCAGGGTAGGACAGCAGAAATCAGCAAGAGCTCCCTAGCTCTAATCCCAGCGTCTAAAGAGCTTCATGCCACAGTCTGCCTGGGTATTTCTGAATTTTATTTAGTGCAAGAAGCCTGAGGTTCTTGGACTGTGGCTTCAGTTCAGTAGTAAGTGCAACTGCTCTCCACAGGCTCGGCTGGGATGTGGGGGCAGGTGCACAGCTGTCCCTTTGCAAGTCCTCTGACTGCCTCTCCCTGCCCCCAGTCATTTCCTAGTCTTGGGATGAGTCACTTCCCCCTACTCTGAGCTGTGTGGGAGTGGCAAGCTCAGTGTTCAGAATTTACAAGCCACTTGAAGGCAAATTGTTTGAAGATGTTGGGCCTCTCAACTTGACCCTGGGGTTTTGGCATCTGCTGTGCTAGCAGGTTTCCAGACTTGATGGCTGGAGATTTCCGGACCAAATCAGGCAGAAAGACAAAATAAAAACTGACTGGCACCACTTTAAAGCTTTTGCCTCACAAAGATTTTTGAGAGACTAAGGGGTTTCCCCCATCCTGGGGGCTAGGAAGGAGACTTGGAATTGCCCATCTGAGCCCCCCATGCATAAAGGGCCCTGACTGCCAAAGGCTGGGTGACAGGGCACTTCCTGGGCATGCTTGGATTGGGCCAGGTCACTGTAACCTGGGACTAGGAAAAAAGGAAAGTATCAGGAAAGGTCAGCCCCTGGTGCTGGCAATAGTTCTTGGGTGTACAAGGCATATGACTAAATAAAAGCCCTCACTTATATGTATGCTCATTTCCCCACTAAGGCCTGAGCTGGGAAAATCTGGACTTTCTTGTCAGTGTTAGGTTGTGTGGGTAGGTCATGGTTTCTGCCAGTGAGAGACACCTGGAAGGTCTTGATGGCTAGAGAAGTCCAGGACTCCAATTGGCCACAAGTCCAAATGGGAACTGACTGTGTTGCTGCTTTAAAGCTGCCTCCCAATGATTTTTGGAGGACTGGGACTCCTTGCATGATGGGGTTTATGCAGAGTATTGGGAACTGCTTCTCTGACCCTTCTATGATTGGAGGGTCCTGGCTGCTCAAGACCTGCATACAGGAAGCCTGCTGATCAGGCAGCAGCAGATCGTGCACCTGAGGACCAGGAAGAAAAAGACAGGTATATGAAAGGCCAGGCCCAGGCACTAGCTCTAGCTCTTGGATGTATAAGGTATATACCTAATTAAAATCCCTCACCTACACATATCCTTATTTCCCCATTAAGGGGTGAGCTTGAGAAATCTGGATTTTCTTCCCAGGGCTAGATTGGGTGGGCAAGCCACGTTTTTGTTTTGTTTTGTTTTTTTCCAACTGAGAGACACCTGGACAGTCTCGATGACTGAAGAAGCTCAGGGTTTTTATACCGTGTTTCCTGAAAATAAGACCTGGCCGGACAATCAGGTCGAATGTGTCTTTTGGAGCAAAACTTAATATAAGACCTGGTCTTATTTTACTGTGATATAAGACCAGGTCTATAATATAATATAATATAATATAATATAATATAATATAATATAATATAATATAATATAATATAAATAATATAATATGATATAATATAATACTGGGGCTTATATTAATTTTTGCTCCAAAAGACGCATTAGGCTGATTGTCAGGCTAGATCTTATATTTGGGGGAAACAGGGTAAGCAGCAAGTTCAAATGAAAACTGACTGACACCTCACAATTTTTAAGAAGCGTTGGGACTCCAATTATGATGGAGATTATGCAGAGTGTTAAGAATTGGTAATCTGGGAGGAGGTCCAAGATTGCAGATTACATTGGTAAATGCTATGCCCACTGCATCCCAGGATCACACCAAAATTACAAACAAGTTCTAGAACAATCAAGTTCAAGAATCAGCTGAAGAGCAGCTGAACAGAACCCCTATAACTAAGGATATAAAGAAGAGGCCACATTGAGACTGGTAGGAGGGGTGGAGATGTGAAATGGGCTGACCCCAAACCCACAGATAATGGTTGAACACCAGGAGGGAAAGCTCGGTGGCAACATTCCCCCCTGGAGAGCGAAAGGTCTCAGCCCTATGCCGAACTCCCCAGCCCAGGAGTCCTGTGCTGGGAAGAGGAGTCTCCACATCTGGCAGTGAAAATCAGCAAGGTCTCTGTCTGCTCCTCCCGGTGAGACACAGGTGGCTGGAAATCCAGATGCCCTCTTAAAGGGCCCGCTCACAGACTCACTTGTGAACACTCACCCGGTCTCTGGTAGAGGGATGGCAACTCAAGAGACACCAGAGACATATGGGACATATGGGAAAGACTGAGTTGCGTGGCTGCAAGGCGAGGGCTGGAGGGACAACAGCCATTATCTTTGTGTGGAGCCTGGCTCACGTATAGCCTACAGGAGGGTGTCATCTTTTCTGTTGAACCCTCCCCCAAAAGGCCAAACCTGAGATCACATTGGTCTGATGGAATCCATGCATGAGCACCACCGTGGTGATGCCCTGGGTCCCTGCCCCACACAGTTAGTGCTGCGTCACCTGGGGCACTCTCGGCTACTGAGCAGTAGCCCACAAGCTGCGGAAGACTTTTGCAGCAACAGATGGCCCATGGCTGCCCAAGGACATTTTAGTGGTGGAAAGTGAACCACAACTTTCACTGCAGCCTCTCTTGGGCATCTCTAAGGCATCTGTGAGCCTGAGGTGAGTAATGGCTGGCTGCAGTGTTCTCAGGGCATTTTGTGAAGCTGTGACAGGCCAGTCACTGGCACTAGAACTGAACCTGCATTAACCTTGTAAAAACCACTGGCCATGCCTCCTGACTCCCTGGGACCCTGCCCCTCGCAGCCAGTGCTGCACTGCCAGAGCCACAGTCAACAAGCCTGGCTCATGCACTTAAGGAGGCTCTTTCAGTTGCTGAACCGTAGGGGCAGCTGGAAGGTGGCACAGGACTAAGGGGCCTCAGGCCTATTGCTAAGCTGTCCCAATACTGGTGGCAGACAGCCTCAATTCACAGTGAGGCCACCTCCACATGCCTCCAGGTCCAGCACCTACATATAGCTTTGTAGCGCCTTCCAGGTAGCCCTGGGCTGGTCACAGGCAAGATTGAAATTGGCCTGCACAGGAGCCCTTCCCAAGAAACACCAGAAACAACACACCCAGAGGCCAGCTTCAGAGCACACCAGAGCACTACTTGGTTAGCCTCACAAGAGGCAAACCCAAAGGGTGGTCTCAACAGGCACAAGAGCCCACAAGGATGAAACCCCTTGTAAGAGGTCAGCCCCCACAAAGCATCTCATACACTGTGGACATAGCCAATCCTCACGGTCAACCTGGGAGTAAACCTGTCACTTGTTTTTCTAGAAATGACAGTTTCACTTGGTTGATTTTTGATGAAAAGATTGCTATCTCTCAATTTATTTATTTCTTACAGAGGGGAAAGGGTCTCTCAGTATATTTAATATGAATCCTAGATAGATAAAATGCTAAATGTGGGTGGGGGGAAGCTCTAAAAGTTTCAGACTGAAATGTAGAGTTAATATCCCTTGTCCATCAATATGTTAAAGAATCTATTACATCCTAAATACCCATGCAGTGTTTGTTTTGTATGCTGCTGTAACAAATTACACACACTTAATGGCTTAAGGCAACACAAATTTTTTACCTTACATTTTTGTAGCTTAAAGCACAAATTATAATTTTATAAAAATTGGTTTCCCTAGAAAATTAGTGAGGAGTAGCATTTTACAGTATTTGTGGGTTTCAGGGGAAACTTTTAAATATATGGCTTTATAGAAAATAGGTGGATTCTCTTATTTTCCTCTGCATTCAATCTGCAGGTGTTATTTTTGTGGACGTATATAAAAGAAATGGCTACACAAAGGTATGTATTTGTGAAGGTATTTTTATATACTGATCAGATAATGGTGGATATTTTTGTTATTGTGTACAAGCTGAACAAGAAACAACTGACTGATGTAGATTTTTTTCTCCCATGTGAGTGCGGGGATCGTGTCTTGTGAAACCGAAAAATGAAAGCACGGACCAAGGAGAGACAAAGAGTTGTAAAAGCAAAGGAATGCAACTCCAGGAGTGGATTCCTAAATGGGGGTGCCCCCTGACTGAGGCAAAAGCTCTTACTTTTATACCTTCCCTTGCATGTTTGCGGAAGGGGAGCTGGTGCCTTCTAATGGAATTCATCTATCAGGTTTGTTCTGTTTGCCCACCCTGAAAGATTAATGAAATAACCCATTCCTATCTATCAGTCTGCTCCATTTGTCTGGCAAAAGGAATTTTACAAGATAATTTATCAACCTTAAGGCGCTGTTACATTTTGTCCTGGTATGAATGAGTGACTTCAGAACCTGGAGTTTTAGGATATGGCTGTCTTTGTTTATTTTACCAGGAACCTTCCTGTCTGCCTAACGACATGCTAACTAACCTGTCTCAAGTTGCCGTGTACAATCTGAAATAATATAGGTATTTACCTCAAACAAGAAGTTTGCTAGATTTTCCTCCAAGAAAAAAATTCGGGGGGAAAAACTAATTTGCAATGCAGAACCTCAAGTCACACAAAGGGACAGCCATGCTGAAAGTCCCTAGCAGAAAGCAGAGGAGGTTCTTTAATAGATATGAGTTTGAAGTGCTTTTATCACCAAGGACTTCATCCTGTAAGGCTTTGTCATTATGTAGCAATGAGAGCTCCACTTACCATCCCTTTCCATTCCAATCTTGGTTGAGGTCTTTAATTTACTAATTTGTTAATTTATTTATTTTTACACAGCTAAATTTTTTTAGACTATTACATTAAAATACATCGGTCTATCTTCCATGTTAAATTCTGTTATAATGCATGATTTTGTAACATCATTCATTGGTTATTGGAAAGTAACAGGTTCACTGACTTAATGCACACCTTACGAATATTGATACATTTCATAATGTAATGTTCATTCATATTACCATTAATCTTAAGTATTGGGAAGCTGTGAAGTTCACAGCCACTGATACATGTTTTCCAAAATTCTATTTTTCTTGTTTGAATGTTCACTCTTATATGGCAAAAACAAACAAACAAACAAAAACAACTGTCATTTGTTTTTCTGGAAGTGACAGTCTCACTTGGTCGATTTTTGAGGAAAAGATTGCTATCTCACAAAATATATAAAATGAATTCTAGATAGTTGAAATGTTAAATGTGTAAAGGAAATCTCTAAAAGCTTCATACTGAAATGTACAGTTAGTATATTTTATCCACCAATCTGTTAAACAATCTGTTACATTTTAAGTTTTCATACAGTATTCATTCACTATGATGCTGCAATAAATTACCAGGCATTAAATACATTAAGTAACACAAATGTTTTCATCTTACATTTCTGTAGGTCAAAGTGGCGGAGGATGGTGCTAATTTATACAGCACGTTTTCACAGAACAGATCCAGACTCAGGCCCAAAAGGGACCACAGTGTGGCGCTCGTGACCCAGAGGCAAAGCAAGTATGTGCCCAGAGAAGAGTCTGTCACACTACCCTAACTGGCGGCAGCTGGAGGTAGCTGCTCCCGCTGAGCTGCTTTAGAGCAAGTTCAATTACAATAGTCCTGACTCCACCCATATCCCCACCATGGTGGCTGAATGGGCTATAGCTTTGAAGCAAATTATGTAGGAACAAAAGCCACCTCAGGCCCCTAGAAGACAAGTGTGGTAGTAGTCGCTGCTGCCAGAATCAAGCTCTCTTAGTATTGAAATGGTCTAAACCCCAAAATACCAGTGGTCATGCTGAGAACCTCGACATTTGCCTTTCCGCCCTCTGAGACTTCTTCCCTCAGGAGGCCACTGGGTTTATTTTGTGTGTGTGTTTTTTAACATCCGCGCTCACCAACACACAGTCTGGCTGGGAGGAAGTGAGGCCAGAACGTTTTGTTCTGTCCTGCCACCTTGAAAATGGAAGGGTTCAGCTCCTCCCCCTCCTTCAATCCCTGAATGGGCAGTGGGGGTTGGGGGAGATTGGCAGCTTGCATTTCACCTTCTCATTTGGCAGCCAGATGGGCTTTGTGCTTGCTCTTGATTTGGAGATTCCCACCTCCGGAATTTGGACAACAGCCCTTGGGTAAGATAAGAACAGACCACTCCAAAATAAGGGCACCATGACTAATAAAGGATAATGGCTGTGGAACCAGGCTGGCACTCTGGGGTTCAGCTGAGCTAACGGTGACAGGTGGGGATAAACAGGACTTTTGTCATTGCCACTAGAAAGCAGAAAGAAGCACAACTCCCAGAATCCTCTGTGGGAGTTCCTGCCTCATAAAGTGGGTTTGGAGCAGAGGGTTGCAGGCAGTATGAGGGGCGTGCTGAAACCAGGACACTCAGCCTCTCCTGGCCCAGTCCTGGCTCAGGACCTGGAGTTTCAGGATATGGCTGCTTTTTTTGTTTATTTCACCAGCCCCCACCCCCTACCTAGCAACCATACTAAGTAACCTGTCTCACCAGCAGAAAGCAGAGGAACTTCTTTTATAAAATAAATTTGGAGGGCTGTGATAACCAAGGAGTTCTTTTTGTAGTGCTTTACTAGCGATGTAGCAGTGAAAGCTCCCTTGACACGCCCTCCCCATTACAATCTTGCTTGAGGTTGTTATTTAATTAATTAATTAATTTACTGGCTTATTTATTTATTTACTTATTTTTACAGAGACATACTTTTTTGTTTGTTTGTTTTTTAAAGATTTTATTGGGGAAGGGGAACAGGACTTTATTGGGGGAACAGTGTGTACTTCCAGGCCTTTTTTCCAAGTCAAGTTGTTGTCCTTTCGATCTTAGTTGTGGAGGGTGCCATTCAGCTTCAAGTAGTTGTCCTTTCGGTCTTAGTTGTGGAGGGCGCAGCTCAGCTCCAGGTCCAGTTGCTGTTTCTAGTTGCAGGGGGCACAGCAACTCCCTTGAGGGAGTCGAACTGGCAACCTTGTGGTTGAGAGGACGCGCTCCAACCAACTGAGCCATCGGGAGCTCAGCGGCAGCTCAGCTCAAGGTGCTGTGTTCAATCTTAGTTGCAGGGGGCGCTGCCCACCATCCCTTGCGGGACTCGAGGAGTTGAACCAGTAACCTTGTGGCTGAGAGCCCACTGGCCCATGTGGGAATTGAACCGGCAGCCTTTGGAGTTAGGAGCATGGAGCTCTAACCGCCTGAGCCACCGGCCCCAGAAACATACTTTTTTACTCTATTACATTAAGATCTATTGGTCTATTTTGCACTGTCAATCATTTTATCATAATAAATAATGTATAATTTTGTAACATCACACATTACTTATTTGTAAATTATGGGTTCACTGACTTATGCCGATCTTCCAAATGTTGATACATTTCATTATGAAGAATCATGTACATTAATATTGTTACCAAGAATGATATTTTCCTAGTTGCTTGTTTTCTTGAAGTAAAGAATTCAGTCAAGAGACAGAATTTGTGTAGCATAGGACAGCAAGTAGTTCATTAGTAAAAATGAGTACACTCCCAGGCATGCAGTGGGCTGACCCAACAGAGGGAAGCAGGCTCTCCTTACATCGTGTGAATATTTTATCACTCTGGGTAGGATTGTCTCCCCCTCTTCTCTCTGCTGACATGTGGTATTCTCCCTTTTTGTTCCCAAGGTTGTTTTTCATGGTGTAAGAGTGAACCTGTCTCCAAACAAAGTGGGTGGGTGGAGGAGGGCATGTTCCTCACTCTCTTTGAGGGCTTTATATAGAGGCTGCACTCTGAGCCCACATCCAATTAGCCAGAGTCTACCAGTAATCTGAGAGTGCAAGGAATGTTCTGGGCTGCCTTGTTATTGTAGGACAGCTGAGTCATTGCCCTGGCCCTGTCAGGGGACAACTTTGGTTCTCCCGGGGTAAGGATTAGTCCTTGACATTGGACCTGTTGACTGACTGGCTGCACCTTTGCTTCAGAGACCTTAGAGCCTAGTGAGCCTTACAGCCTAGGTTAGCTAGCATGTCCCTAGGCAGACAGGGAGGTCCCTGGTGGAATAAACAAAGACAGTCATATCCTAAAATACCAGGTTTTGAAATCACTCCTTCACTCCAGGACAAAATGTAACAAGGCCTTGAAGTTAATCTTAAAATTCCTTTTGGCCTGACAAACGGAGCAGATCTGATAGATAAGAGTGGATTGTTTTGCTAATTCCTTCTGGATGGGCAAGCAGAACAAACCTGGTAGACGAATTTCATTTAAAGGAGCAAGCTCCCCTTCCCCAAACAAGCAAGGAAAGGTATAAAAGTAAGAGCTTTTGCCTCAGTCACTGGGAACCCCCATTCGGGATCCCCGTCCCACTCGGCTTTCAATAAAATATCCTCTTTAAAACTCTTTGCCTCTCCTGGGTCCGTGTTTCCATTTTTCGGTCTCACAAGACAGGATCCCGGCACTCACTCAAAAGTCCCCTCCATCGTCTGGGGAGGCACAGAGAAATATTCCTCCTTCAGTAGTTCATCTATGAAGTTTAAGGTCTGCATGTGTGCAGTTGTGCTAGTTCTTGGTTGGGGGAGCAAATGAGTGAATCATCTACGTATCAAATAAGTGTTCCTTGCTCCAGGGACAGGCAGGCTAGGTCCCTAGCTAAAACCTGACCAAAGAGGGGTGAGCTGTCCTGAAACCCTTGTGGGAGGACAGACGGAGGGAGCTGCTGCTGATGTCCACCCCGGCCCCATTCAACGACAAATAGAAGTTGAGAGGAAGGGTCAAGGGGTATAACAAAAGAAGGCATCCATTAAATCTAGGACTGAAACCATTTTGTCTCTGGAGGTATGTCATGCGGGAGACCCTGCTCGCTGCGCCATTTGTCGTGCGGGGAGGCCTTCTCGCCGCGCCATCTTTCAGGCTGGGCGGCCTGCGGGGTCTCTGCTCCCGCTCCCCACACAAGCATGCAGGATATGGTGAGGCCGAAAAGGAACACCCACGGAGCCATAGGTAGGGGAGTCATACCACTATGGTCTCACTGGAGGCTGGGCCCACCGGACGCGTGACCTGCCGTCCGCCTTTCCGCCAACTGACCGACCGACGACTCTCCTCCACTCTCTCAACTCTGTTCCTCTCCTCTCTGCTCTCCTCTTCCCCTCTCTTCGGCTCTGCTCGGCTCTGCTCGGCTCTGCTCGGCAATCCTTGGCAATCCTTTGTAGCCGCAGCAGTTATACCAGCGGCCAATTGGCTAACCGGCCACAGCCGAAGGCCAATCACCACCCGAGCCAGCACCCCCTCACGTGAGGCCGAGAGCCTGTAAACTACTCTCCAGGGCTCTGTCCCCACAGGGTATCTACTTGAGGACCGTATATCGATTTGGAAGTGCAGGGTGGAGGGAATTACTGCCTCATTAAAGATCTTTAGATCTTGGACTAATCTATATTTCCCCCAACTTTATATATATATATGATTGGTGTTTTTTTTTATATATATAATGAGAATGGTTTTCACAGACTGTACTTGAGAAATCTGTTAATAAGGGTCCACAGGCCCTCTTTTGCTTTGGGTTTCAGTGAATATTGTCTCTGGTGGGGGTAATGGCAGGGACCTTTCTGTAGAATTTTAACTGGAATAGCATTTTTGACTCATCCCAGGATTTCTGTTGCTCAAACTTCTGGGTTTCCTAGGTCTAACCATTTGGTGTTTTTAGGGATAGAGGTTTCCTTTTCAGAGAGTAATATAAGTATACGAGGGAGAGGACTCCAAACATTAGATGTGCTCTCACTTTGCGGAGAGCATCCCTGCCCAGAAGGGGGCTGGAGCATTCTGGCATAACTAAGAATGAGTGAGAAAATAGAGCCTCTTGCCATGAACAGCATAGAGGAGTGGTGAACCCCCAGGTCGTGGGCTGTCCCTCTACCCTGACTATTTGGTAGGATTTGAGAGAGAGAGAGCACCGGAGAAAGTTCAGAATGGAATAGGCAGCTCCAGTATCAAGTAGGAGATTTATGGTCCTACCAGTCATGTTCAAGGTCTCCCTAGGCTCTGTCCTCTCAGTGGCAATTCTGTGAGCCGGGGGAGCTTTGGGCCTTTTCAGTTCAAGGCCTTGATTCTTTGGTGATCTGACTAGGGGGCCTTTCAGCCCTCCGGGCAGTCTTTTCCCCAGTGGCTGAACTTCTTGCAGTTGGGTCATGGTGTCCGTGTCTTTCTCTCCTCTGGGCATTTGTGTTGCCAGTGTCCAGTCTTTCCACAGTTGTAGCCCTCTCCTGGGGTTTCCTTCCTTCGACAACCCCGAGTTGGCTGTCGGACTTGTAAAGCAGCCACTAGCTGAGCCTGTTTCTTATTCCTCAGCTTTTCTTTCTCCTGTTCTCTCTCCCTGACCTTTTCCTCCTCCTCTTGGTCCTGGCCATAAAAGACCCAGGAAGCTAACGGAGTTCTCCCAGCTGAGCGCTGGGTCCTGGTGCTGGTTTCTGTACCTTCCTCCCGATGTCTGGGGCAGACTGAGTAATGAGCCGGTCTTTGAGCATTAAATCCCCTTCAGGAGAATCAGGATCTGTATTTGTATATTTAGTGAGAGCTTCCCTGAGTCACTTAGGAAAAACCGTGGGGTTTTCAGAGAGGCTCTGGTCAATAGTAGCTAGCTTGTAGTAATTAGTTGGCTTAATCTTACCTGTCTCATGCCCTCAGTTAAACAAAGAACTGGATGGTTTTGTTGTTAAGTGCCTTCTGGGGTGTTATAGACCCAGTGGGAGTCAGCGTTAAGTATAGCCATGGCCTTTATTGGAAAATTAGGGTCAGTCAGATAGAGACCATCCGCATAGCAGGTGGCAGCCTCTATAAATGTCTCCCTTTTTGTTTTAGAGAGTGTTTCCCTATGATGACATGAACGTCTCTCCAGGTGAGGTCCAAAGTAAGAGAGAGCCTCTGAAACCTGTTGAAATATTTTTTATGGTTGTTGGAGTCGCTCCGTAGGTCTGTCTTTATTTGGAGGAGGACCTGCATGGAGAAGGAGACCTGCACTCTCCTAGATCTGCCTATTAGGCCTCTGCTTATCTCCTGGACGGGGAAGATCTTTGGGGCACAAGGGGACCCTGGGCATGGAGGTGAATGCCCCTGTGGGTCTGAGGAGCTGCCATCTCCTCTGGTCCCTTAGGGAGAGGGGGTTGGAGGACATCTGCTGGGCTGTCCCCAAGACCAGACCCTCTGTGTGGATCAGTTAATAGGGTAGAACTGAAGGGTCTATCTTACAGGAGTGACAGAGGACTGAGTCATCTCTGAGGGACATAAGGGCCTGGAAATAAGGCACTTTTGTCATTTTTCTAGTTTTCGACAGAAGAGGTCCAATTGTAAGATGGTGTTATAGTTTAGACTGCTACTTTCAGGCCAGCTTTCTATCCCCTAATTTATATTGAGGCTAAGCCATATTGAGGAGGAAGATGAGCCTCTTCTTCTTTAGCATCTCAGGGTCAAACTTGTTCCAATTTAGTAGAATACAGCCGAGTGGGGATTTCTGAGGGATGGAGCTCTGGTTACCCGTCTATAAGAAAAGACCGAGCAGGAGGCGGGGGAGAAGGGCATCCCCTCTTCATCCCCTGGGTCCAAAATACCTTCCGAGGCAGAGTGTCACCCATCTCAGACCGTGGGACGGGCCTGTTCCCCTCCCTGAGCTACAGAATTATACACATCCTTACTGCGTGCTTCACCTCACGTTCCCCAAGCTACGGACTTAATGTGCACCTCATCTCGTGCTTGCTGGGGAGCGAGCCCACTGTCTTTCCTCTCCCCTTTGTAGTCGGGAGGGGCGAGACCATGGTCTTTGTCCCTTTATCCATAAGCATTCCCTGCAGGTTGCCTGTTGCCTGACGCAGCCAGCCTTCAAAGTGGCTGTGACTCTGAACTCTTAGATGTAGCCATACATCTAAGCCTTTGGTTATCTGTCCAGATCTCAGAGAGGATCCTACCCATAATGGCCCTAAGAGCCTGTCCCTGAAGGGACTGTTCAAATAGGTCAGCCCGATCTCTTAGGAGGTAATAGAGAGATCTCTCTTTGCAATCAATGTCAGTCTTTGTCCAGTTCCAAGACCACACCAGTCCGGAGTCTAAGGAGTCAGACTGAGTCCGGGGAGAAGGACAAGACAGGCAGTGGCACAGGAAGCAGAAACCCAGACCAAGTGGGCTGGACCCTGGGCAGAGGTGTTTCTGCCAGTACCAAAGGGGGACGGGCTCCAAACGGTGGGGGTTGTATAAACACAACAGGAGAAATGGCAGGTGGGGCAGAAAGAGTGGGCTATGGGCTAGTTGGAGACATAGGTCTAAGTTCCCTGGCTCCTGGAGGTGCCAGAAGAGTTTGCGGAAGTCAAAAATGCTGTTTTGTGAGGACAGAAGAAGATAGGTTCATCCCGGGGGGCTGGAAATGAGCTTAAGGGAGGCTAAGCAAGCACAAATTTCCTCGCAGCTGTTCCTGTCACTCATTTTGAGCCATTCCAGGGCAGAGTTCAAGGGAGAGAGAAAAAGAGAGAGAGAGAGAGACAGATAGACAGAGCTTTGATTTCTGTGGCAGAAGTAAGGCGGGAAGTAAAAAGGGGCACCTAAAATGGGCCAGGGATAAAGTGGAAGGTGCCAACTCCTGGGAGGCTGTACTATTCCTATCGTAGAGAATTGCTGAGGGAAGGGCCGAGTGTATGCTTGTGGGACGGTGCGCCTCGGTGCACGGATGTTGTGTTCAGTCTGGCGGGGCGCCTATGGCCTCTCTTCCCCCATCCGTGACCAATTCATCCTGTCATGATAGTCTTCCAGCTGTGGGAGCTCCAGCAGCTTTTAGGTGCCCGACCCTCGCCCCCAGTGTGGCTAAGGCCTTCTTGGAGTGGTTCAGTCGTGGAAATGGTAGAAGTTGGAGATAGCCCTGAAGGGAGCAGTCTCCATAAGAAAGCAGACAGTGAAAGCAGCTTGTGGCTGTCCTAAGGGAGGAAGGAAAGCCCAGAGCCCAGAGAGCAGAGCCACCTAGTGGCTGCACTCGGGAATTGCTGCGGGGAGGGACTAGCGTATGCTTGTGAACCATGTTCCTGCAAGGAGCAGGATCTTTGTCCTGCGCTCAGTGGCACTTCAGCCTATTGTCCCAGACCCTGACTGAGTCATCCTCCCACGGGAGACTTCTTTAAGGTAGCAGATATCCTAAAGATTTTAAAGGTCCATCCCATGCCCACCAAATTGTGCGGCAGACAGTGGGTTGGCCATTGAAAAGAGTTAGGGACATAAGTAAGAAAGAAAAAGCATCTTGAATCCAGTGGATCCGAGTCATGGCACCAGAAAGATGTTACCAGGAATGATGTTGTACCTCGGCTCTTTGTCTTCTTGAAAAAAGAATTCAGTTAAGAGACAGAGTTTGTGTAGCATAGAACGGCAAGAAATTTATTACTAAAAGCAAGTACACTCCGAGACATAGAGTGACTGACACAAGAGAGGGAATCAGCCTCTCCTTACATTGTGCGAGGGTTTTTATCTCTATGGGTAGAATTGTCTCCACCCCTCCCTCTCTAGTACCTCTCATTCTTCCAGCAGGCATGACTCATACTCCCTTCTCCCTCCCAAGGTTGTCTGAGCTCATTACCGTGGCCGTGAGAAGCAGGGTGCACATTCTGATAAGCAGGATGGTTTCTCTCTCTCTCTCTAGCTTCTGACAACACATCCCTTTGATTTAGGGGCAAGTGTGAGCCTGGGGTCCTGCTGGGCCAGTGAGGCATTGGTGCCCTAAGTGAGGGCAGCAGCCGGGGTCTGGACCCAAGTAGGAACTGCAGCAAGGGGCTTTCTATCCGGGCTAGGTCTCTCCCTCTCCTGCTCATTTCTGTCTACCTACCCACCCTATCAGTCCCAGCTTCAAAGTGGGCTGGATGCATCTTCAAAGAGCTGGGAACGTGAGGAGGCCAACTTGAACAGAGAGGCTGGCACACGCCTGCCCAGCCACCAGGGCTTCCTCATGGACAGCTGTGGGGACAGAGCCCCAGAGAGTAGTTTACAGGCTCTCGGCCTCACGTGGAGGGGTGCTGGCTCGGGTGGTGGATGGCCGTTGGCTGTGGCTGGTTAGCCGATTGGCCGCTGGTATAACTGCTGTGGCTACCGAGGAGAGTCGAGGATTGCCAAGGAGAGCTGATGATTGCCGAGGAGCCAAGGATTGCCGAGGAGAGCAGAAGAGAGTAGAGGAACAGAGTCAAGGAGAGTGGAGGAGAGTCGTCAGTCGGTTGGCGGAAAGGCGGACGGCAGGTCACGCGTCCGGTGGGCCCAGCCTCCAGTGAGACCATAGTGGTATGACTCCCCTACCTATGGCCCCGTGGGTGTTCCTTTTTGGCCTCACCATATCCTGCGTTCTTATGTGGGGAGTGGGACCAGAGACCCCGCAGGCCACCCCGCACGACAAATGGCGCAGCGAGCAGGGTACGGTGCTGGCCAAAACCTACTGAAGCATGGTGGAGTGGTTTGTGCATGTGAGAGCCCAGCTTCGGGAGGCCCATGAGGAGTGACACCGGGAACAGGAGGTGCGGTCTGCCTGGGAGACTCAAGCCTCCAGCTGGCACACCACCTTCTTGGCCATAGAAGGCGTTGTCCTCCTTTTGTTGATCTGCTGCGGCCTTAGGATCCGAGGGTGGTGGACATCTTACGAGGAGGCCTCCACCCACTCAGACACCTGGCACGGTGAGCAAGATTCCGACCAGGTAGGAATGGTGTCTGACTCTGGGCAGGAGGACGTGTGGCCCTCACACAGTGTATGGTGTCCGGTGGCCACTGTTCTCAGGAGTTGGACCCCCAAGGAAAGGTGGGAGGACATGGATGGCTCTCCAGCCAGTGTGGAGAAGGCCCTGTGGGCTCTGGCTGAGCGGTTGCCGGAGGAAAAGAAGGCTACAGCCGGCCGCATGGGCTGGATGTTCCTCACGGCCTTGAGTCTCAACTCGGAAAATGCGCTTAATGAAATGGCCCAGGTGCCGGACCAGGTGTCCCGGTTGGAAGCGCTGGAAGCCCGGGTCCGCCTGTTAGAACAGGGGCCCCAAGGTGGAGACTCTGAGGCAGAGGCGGAGGAAGCAAGTGGAGACAATGTAGCTCCCAACCCCCAAGCCCGGACAATCTTGAAGCAAAGGGTAAAATGTGAGCAACCTTTGGGCCCCGGGGGCATTGCTGCCGGCAACCCAGCTGTGACTGAGTTCACGACCTACACCCCTTACACTCCCACTGAGTTGCAGGAGCTGGGGAGGCAGTGCCGACAGCGCCCTAGAGAGCCCGTCTCGGCTTGGCTATTACGTTTATGGGATGAGGGAGCAGACAGCATTCTCTGCTCCCCAGGCGAGATGGAAAAACTAGCCTTCATGACAGTGCATCCGTCCCTGCGACAAAGGTTACAAAACTGCCATAGGTTGGCCAACAACCAGGGCAACCACTCTCTAATGGAGTGGCTCACTGCTGCGGTATGCACAGTATGGGGACAGGCTGGCAAACTGCCAGACACTGTGAGTCAATGGCAGTCATATACAGAACTTACGCAAATAATCCGTGAAATGGGTATGAGACATGCTATTTTTAACCTCAACATGCAGGGCCCAGATGACGAGCTTTTTACTGCCAGCATGAGAGATCTGGTTTTGGACACTGCACCTGCTAGTGCTTTTGGATCCTTGGTTGCTATTCTTACACCGTATGTAGGGCGACGGATCCATGAAGTTACAACTGCCATGGCCACCCTAGGGGATGTTGAAAGCCGGAGGCGAAGGAAGTTAAGACAGGAGGTCTGCACAGTTGAAACCTGGAAGCCCAAACCAAAGGTAAAGTGGCGAGGTCGCGGGCCTCAGAGAGTAACACGCGCACAGATGTGGCATGATCTCGTGGCAGCAGGGGTCGATAGGAAGAAAATAGACCGACAACCCAATGCACTCCTGCTGGAACTTTGGAAACAGTTGCGTCCGGAACAGCAATTCCGGAGAAGCCTAAAGGAGAAGTCTGGGAAAGCGCGACCCGTGTCCCTCCAGGACTTCATGCAGCCGCTTGAGGCCGACTCCTCTCAGCTTGATTAGGGGTGGGGCCAAGGTACCCGGTCAGAGGGGACGAGCAGGGACTGGAGGCCCCACGTGGAACTGTCCATACATTGGTCCCCTTCGAATGTACAGAGGGTTTTGGCCCTAGTTGACACTGGCGCCAACTGCAGTCTCGTTTATGGGAATCCAGAACTGTTCCCTGGACCAGCAGTCTGCATTGATGGCTACGGGGGAAAAACTGTGACTGTGAAAGCCGTTTCCTTACCACTGGGTATAGGAAGGCTCCCTCCTCGTACCTACAAGGTTTATGTCTCCCCCGTTCCAGAATATATTCTAGGGTGGACGTGCTACATGGCCTCAGCTTACAGATGTCAGTAGGAGAGTTCCGTCTCCGGATCCGGGTGGTGAAAGCGGTGACATGCGGGCATGCTCACCACCCTCCTCAAGTGTTGCCACAGCCCTGGCGTGTGGTTACAGTGCGACAGTACCGCCTGCCAGGAGGACAGGAGGAGATTGGTCGTACAATATTGGAATTGGAAAAGGCACATATAGTGAGGCCAATGCACAGTCCCTTTAACTCCCCAGTATGGCCTGTCAAGAAGCCAGATGGGACCTGGTGAATGACTGTGGACTATAGGGAGTTAAATAAGGTGACGCCACCCTTACACGCTGCAGTGCCTTCAATTCATGATTTAATGGATCGTCTGACTGTCCGCCTGGGGACATATCACTATGTAGTGGACTTGGCCAATGCTTTTTTCTCCATTGACATTGCACCCGAGTGTCAAGAGCAGTTTGCTTTTACGTGGGATGGGCGGCAGTGGACTTTTCAAGTCTTTCTGCAAGGATACTTGCACAGCCCCACTATCTGCCACGGGCTTGTGGCCCAGGATTTGGCACAGTGGGATCACCCATCCTCTGTGGCCTTGTTTCATTATGTTGATGACATTCTGTTAACCTCAGATTCTCTTTCTGATTTAGAGCAAGCAGCTCCCTCTCTTCTCCGCCACCTGAAGTCACACGGCTGGGCGGTGAATGAGGAAAAGGTCCAAGGCCCTGGCTTATCCATCAAGTTTTTGGGTGTTGTGTGGTCGGGTAAGACAAAGGTTATACCTGAGGCAATCATTGATAAGATACAAGCCTTTCCCCGGCCGACCAAGGTCTCCCAACTGCAGATGTATTTGGGTCTGCTAGGATATTGGCGGGTGTTTGTACCCCATTTAGCACAAATGGCAAGGCCCTTGTACAATATGATAAAAAAGGGGGCCTCATGGGATTGGACTGAGGCTATAGAGCAAGCCTTCGTTGCCACGAAACGGGCAGTGCAGCAGGCACAGGCTCTGCAAGTAGTGGACCCCGGCCGCCCATTTGAACTTGATGTTCACGTAACCCAAGAGGGGTACGGATGGGGCCTCTGGCAACGGCAGGAGCGTCTCCGGTTGCCAGTGGGATTTTGGTACCAATTATGGAAAGGAGCGGAGGTCCGCTACTCTCTAATAGAGAAACAGCTGGCTGCTGTGTATGTAGCCCTAGTGGCCACAGAAGCCATCACAGGAACAGCACGCGTGTTGGTTAGAACAACGTATCCTGTCCAGGGGTGGGTCCGTACATGAACCCAGGGACCCAAAACGGGGGTGGCACAGACCACCACCCTCACCAAGTGGGGTGCTTACTTAGAGCAACATAGCACTCTTAGTTCAAGCCTTTTGAGCACAGGGCTACAACTGGTCCTGGGGCTTGTGGAGCTTGTATCCCAGGCTGAGCCAAGCTTTTTGCCTATAGAGGAGGACTTGGAGCCCTCGCCCTACAAAGAACGACAGTCCCCAGTACCTGAGGATGCCTGGTTTACCGATGGTTCTAGCCGAGGGGCTGCAGCTGTTTGGACAGTTATTGGTGTGCAGCCCAAAACAGACACCATTTGGTTTGATACTGGAACTGGCCAGAGTAACCAGTTGGCTGAGCTACGAGCTGTGTGGATGGTAATCAGCCACGAGGCTGGGCCCCTAGTTATTTGCACTGACAGCTGGGCGGTGTTCCGGGGCCTAACGTTGTGGCTCCCTACATGGAAACACCAAAACTGGTTGGTGGGACACCGTCCACTGTGGGGTCAAGCCATGTGGCAGGACCTCTGGGACCTAGGGCAGAGGAAGGAGGTGACCTTAATGCATGTCACAGGTCACTCCCCCTTAGTGTCCCCAGGTAATGATGAAGCAGACGCCCTAGCACGGGTACGATGGTTAGAGCGGGCTCCTGCCACTGATGTGGCCCACTGGCTGCATAGGAAATTGCAGCACGCTGGAAGCCGAACCATGTGGCAGGTGAGCAGACGCTGGGGCCTGCCTTTGAAATGGCAGGAGATAGCAGATGCCTGCTATGACTGTGCCGTCTGTGCCCAGGACAGCCCCCAAAGGCGGAGGCTCCCCTGGGAGACACAGCAGATTATGCGAGGGAGAGTGCCCCTCACTCACTGGCAAGTGGATTACATTGGACACCTGCCTAAGGCCCGCAATGCGATATATGCATTTACAGCAGTGGACACTGCTACGGGGTTGATGTTTGCTTGGCCGTGTCCGGCTGCAGATCAGCGGCATACAGTGGTCGCCCTTACACGACTGTGCGCCCTCTATGGGCACCCCCAAGTCATTGAAAGTGACAGGGGTACCCATTTTACGGGGCAAGAAGTGCAGCGCTGGGCTGCCAGGATGGACGTGCAATGGTTGTTTCACACCCCGTACAATCCACAAGCAGCTGGCATGATTGAATGCTATAATGGCCTTTTGAAGCAAGGTCTCCGGGTGTCAAAACACCCTCCCACGATGCGTGACTGGGCCTCTTGTCTATGGGACATCCTGAGAGTCCTGAATGAGAGACCACGGAAGGGAGGGCCCGCACCAGTAGAAGCTCTGCTACATCGAACGGCCGCTCCCATTCAATTACAAGTTACCACCAGTGAGACTCTGTTAAAGCCAGGCTATGGCAGAAATGGGAACATTTTGCTGCCAGCACCCACATGCTTGAAAGCAGGGGAACGTCAGCAATGGACTTGGCCCTGGCAGGTCAAAAGCCCCCACTGTCGGTGGTTGGGTCTGATAGCCCCATGGGGGGCCGGTTTGACTCATGATTTGCAAGTGACGCCAGGGGTGGTGGCTGAGTGGCCACCGCAAGTGACTGTAGTATACAGAGGTCCCGATACCGGGATGATTTTGCGAGGAAACTATGTGCTCTCACTATGGCCTATTATGGGGTCCCCTGTTCTGTTACATGTTGAAACTATGCAAGGGACCCCAAGCACTGCCATAAAGGTCTGGTACCACAAACCGGGAAAGGTGCCAGTGGCAGCGACCCTCCTTTCCCAGGACAAAAAGCTAGCATGTATCCTCCCAGATGGGAGGGATTTGCCATTGTTGGTTCCTAAGCCTACCGTTTCTTTTCGTCCGTAGGTGTCAGTAGGCTAATACGGCACAGGGACCCTCGCGGAAGACGCTTGTCGCGTAGATTGTGAGGTGAGACCCTTTAGGGGTGGAGTGTGGGGACAGAGCCCCAGAGAGTAGTTTACAGGCTCTCGGCCTCACGTGGAAGGGTGCTGGCTCGGGTGGTGAATGGCCGTCGGCTGTGGCTGATTGGCCGTTGGCTGTGGCCAGTTAGCCAATTGGCCGCTAATATAACTGCTGCGACTATGGAGGACTGCCAAGGATTGCCGAGCAGAGCTGAAGACAGCGGAAGAGGAGGGCCAAGGAGAGCGGAAGAGGAGAGCCGAGAGAGAGGAACAGAGTCGAGAGAGTGGAGGAGAGTCGTCGGTCGGTCGGTTGGCGGAAAAGCGGACGGCAGGTCGGAGTCCGGTGGGCCCAACCTCCAGTGAGACCATAGTGGTATGACTCCCCTACCTATGGCTCCGTGGGTGTTCCTTGTTGGCCTCACCATATCCTGCGTTCTTATGTGGGGAGCGGGACCAGAGACCCCGCAGGCTGCCCCGCACGACAAATGGCGCAGCGAGCAGGGTCTCCCGCATGACAATTTGATTAAGAAACTGATCTGAAAAATGATAACAACCAGGGGCTCCGGAGCTAAGACACTAAGGAAAAGGAGACTTAAAATTTTTATAGTGAGGAAGCTCTCCGTATCAGGTGCAGATCGAGGTGGGGAGTAGAGCCACACCCCAAGTTCGGGGTCACAGGGGTGGGGTAAGTGCAGTGAGCACTGGGTGGGGCACCAATGTGGGGAAGCAGATTTGTGCTGGGCACCATACACCATGCACAGCTGGGCTGCCTTTCCCTGGGATAGGCAGCAGCTGCACCCCCACCTCGACCCCCACTCCAGCTTGAGGCCTTCCTTCTTCCTCGGGAAGGACGATGTGGGCATCCTCTGGTTACCTGTCGCGTCCAGCAAAACACGGGCAGTGAGGGTGTGAGAAGGGGTGGCTTGGGTTAAGTTTTTAAGAAAGAAACAAACAGAGACTTAATGCAGTTAAATCTCTCCGAAGGCCAGGGGTCTCTCAGTCTCAGAGGACTGGAGCCCAGAATAAGGCCGACTGGAGGTTTTTATTGATAAGTATACAAAAACAAGAAAGTAACATTGTTTCTTACACGGTCTCTGAAACTCACACATCATAGCAGAAAAATGTTTATTCCAATCAACCTTTGTCTGTCAACAGCCGAAGCACAAGGTCCCATGATGTCTTACCTAAAGTATGTACCTTCTCAGGGTCAAGTCTCTCATATTGTAACAGCTCCGTTGAGATAAGTGGAGAGAACTGATCTTTGTTGTCCTCATGATTTCTCTCACAAACAGGTGCCAGGGAAAAGGCACAGCCGGCAACAGCTTTTCCCAGGCAGGGGGAAGGGGAGGCAAGGCCCCTTCCCATATTTTTCTAAGGCAGCTCATTGGGGGTCCCCACTCGGTTCCGCCTGGCTTAGGTTGTATCTCCCGTGAGATATCTTACCCGTCTTTGGCTGCAAACCATCTTTTGGGGACCAGACAGAGAGACATAAGGTGTAAACACAAGGATGGAACAGAGTCCCAGAAAGGCACAGTCCCACAGACTCTTCTTTCCTTAAGGAAAGACACGGAGGGACAGCTGGCTAGGCTGTTGTGTGACTGCAGTTACCTGTGTGAGAAGCGCCGTCCTGTAAGCCTCCTCCAGTTTCTCCTCTTGCCCCTTCCCCACCAGGCTGGCTGTGTGGTGGGGAGGGGCTGTGTCAGCTTTCAGCAGAAGCTACTTGCTCAGCAGGAGGTGGAGGGGCAGGATGATGGGGAGGTACTGGCCTGAGTGCTGGGACTTTGCGTACAGGGGTCTCCCTCTGACCCTCCCTCCCCCCACTCCTCTCTCACCCCTTCCCAGGACCCTCAGAGGAAGAGCTGTCCTCAGGCTGTTGAGAGGCTCAGCCTCCTAGGGGAGGGTGATCTTGGGTCACTTCCAGCTTCACCACTGTGGTTCCCTTGAAGCTGGTCAGGGAACCACCACCCAGGGTCTGTCCTCACCATCCTGGCTGCAGATCGCCCACACACACCCCAACAGGTGCCCTGCTGGCAGCATGTCCCTTGAGACCCAAGTGCCTGTGGCAGGGGTCAGCATGTGAGAGCACAGTTTCAGGCTTCACCTCAGGTCCCAGCCAGGTCAGGGAGACTGGCAAAGGCAGCAAAGGAAGTTGGGGTGCGAAGCCAGAGAAGGGCCCATGGGTGTCAGCTGTCCACCAAGCCACCAGACCACGAGTGAGAGGAGGTTGTTTCCTGCACTCAGGCATCCAGGGAGAGGCAGGCAGAGGGCAGGCGGCTGGTGCTCAGCTCCCATCCCACCCCACCCCACAGTGGGCCTGGGATGTCTCCACCCCTCCAGTTTCCAGTGCTGCTCAAAACTGGCCCGAAAATGGCTTCTTATTCTAATGGCTCAGAAAAGTCCCGCACTCCAGAGCCAGGTGAGTCTGAAAAGATCTGGGAGAACGGGAAGCTCAGGTGTGTGTCCCAAGTCCCCGCTCTGCCGCCTCACGCTTCTGCTGTTTAGGTTGTAGCTAGGCTTCTCTGTGTCCACAGGGCCCTTAGCACTGCTGTGGCCAGGAACTGACTATCAACAATGCAAATGAAATAAAAGCATCACAGTTCTGTTCCCATCATCGTATTAGTCATGTGACTGTCTAGTCCACTTTTCAGAACCTGCACAAGCGCTGACATAAACGCGGTGATTTTGCCGATGGTAGAAGTGCAGTGGGAGGTGAGCACTAGGCTTCAGAAGCAGAAATGTTACAGGAACAGGGCCACCTGGGAGCAGGGGTGAAGTGTGGGGAGGAGGGTGCCTGGCAGGGCCCTGAGCCAGCAGGCTCAGCACACCGGCCCCAGGACAAGGGTAGTGCCTGGGCTGCCACCCAGCGTTTCAGACCTGGGGCTCCCTCTGCTTCTGGACTATCAGTGGCCTGAGCTGGGGTAGCTGTGTGTCCCCTTTGTGAAGACTCCTGGGGTCTGAGAGTGAGATTTTATTGTGAGTTCAAGGATGTGTTGTTTCGTAACAGAGTCAGTTCAGTCCACACTTAGAAAATCACCTAAAATGGTGGCACAGGGTCTTACCAGGCTGGGAAAGTCCCCTCACGATGGAACTGCGTGGTTTATCCTGGGGCGGCAGGCGGACTCGCCCTGCCTGCTGGACACTGCACCCTGGCTCTTGGTCCACTGCGACGTGGACGACCTCCCTCTACCCTCTGGTTGTTAGAATGGCTCACAGTTGGTGGGTATCTGTCCACACCTTGGCCACACAGAGGCTTTGCAGGTAAGCTGGAATCACCAGTGTTTGTAGGACACTTTCCTGGGGCCCAGGGAACAGAAGAACACATGCTGGCAGTTTAAACCACAGAAATCCTCGCACAGCTCTGGGGCCAGAAGTTCCAAGTCAAGGGGTCAGCCGGCTGCCCTCCCTCCAGAGGCTCTAGGGGTGACCTTCCTGCCTCCTCCAGCCCAGGAGCTCCAGGTGTCCCTGGGCTTGTGGCTTTGTCACTCCAACCTCTTCTTTCATCTTCATGTGCCCACCCTGGCCCCAACCCACCCCCATCTGTCTTCCTCTCTGTGTCTCTCACAACGACACTCTCACTGGATTTAGGGCCACCTGGATAATGCAGGATGATCTCATGTCCCGGTCCCTAATTATATCTGCGGAGACCCTTTTTCCACATGAAGTCACATTCTGACGTTCTGGAGCACTGTCACCCAGTACAGATGCTCTTTCTGGTCCTCCCAGTGGTCATCTCTGCCCAGCTGCCACTGCAGTTCACCGGGAGACGACCCTGGCTGCTCCCTCTGGCTTCTTGAGTAGATTGTGTGTCACACAGTTGGGAGCATGTGCCAGGTGGCTCAGGTGGGTTTGGCAGGAATGGGGTCCCACACCGGCTTCCTGCCAGCCCTCCACTGAATGGCCGCCTGAAAGCCAAAGGTTTAAAATTTACTAAGATTGATTTCAAGTTTATTGCCATTAAGATTAATTTTTATTGTTTTCTTCACTTCCTGAAGAATTTCCTTAAAAGTTACTTAAACTCATACACTTATCAACATTAGTAATCAGCAAAAGTAAAAACATGGACTTGAAATCTGCTGAAATAACCATGGCTACATTATTCTAGGAGGAAAGTGGATTTAAAGTGGACATTTTACTCAGTTTGGAAGCCATATTTTAAAGGGCATTCACAATTAGGAAACCAGCCCACGGTGGGGGTAAGGAGGTAGGGAGAGCATCTTGGGGGTCACAGGCCCACTCCCTCCAGAAGCTCTGAATCTTCAGGTGTGGGCCTCTGGGGACTCAGTGCAGTGCCTGCCTCGGGCTCATCAGAAACCCTGGAGGCAGAGCCGAACTCCATGCTGTGGATCGGAGACGTGTGGGTCCTGGTCCGTCCTGGTCTGCCTGGCTGGATGGCTCGGTCCAGCACTGATATACCTGCTTTGGCAGCTGGCTGGGCTCGCACACCTCGGGATGGCCTGTGCCTCCTCCAGCTCCTTTGGGGTGAAAAGGGGGTGGACGTCACACTCGAGGCCTTCTGGCTCTCTGTGAGGGCTTCCCTGGGCTGCTGTGATAGCCCATTCTAGCTGCAGCCATGCAGAGTTCAGGAGCAGAAGGTATCAGCAGCTGGGCCGGCGCAGGCCTCCCAGGCTTCTGCAGAACAAAGGAAAGTCACTGTGAGTGCCACGAGGGAGGGTGGAGGGGGAGTGTCAAGTTCTGGGCACATGGGAAGAGAGCCGTCTCTATTTGCAACTGAGACCAAGGCCAGGTTCTTGGCACACCTTGCCAGGAGACGGGGCCGCTCCTGGGAGAACACCTGGGTTTACCCACAGAGCCCACTCACAGCTGGGTTCCAGTAGCATTCCTACTGCATGCCCCCTGCCTGTTGGGATGGGTGGCCAGGAAGCTGAGAAATGATGTCTTCCACACAGGTGGTTTTCTGTTCTTATCGTGAAATAGGTCAAACATGCAAGAGGAGAGTGCGTGAAACATTTGTGTACATTAACACAAGAGCGTGACAGCCCATGTGAGCATGCAGGGTCTCCTGTGTGTCCTCTGGTCATCTCCCTCTCCTCTCCTCCCTTCCCCCATGGCTAGTCCAGGAACTGCCCCCATTTCCACAAACACCGAGAGTACCACTCTCATATGACACACCTCTCCAAAGCACATGCCTTGTCTCCTACCTGGCTAAAATGTGAGCACACACATTTCTAGCTTCTCCCACTCCATGTGACGTCCTCTCACTCCAAAGTGGTGCAGCATTTCATCTCATGAACATTCAGTTTGCTTGCCTGGCCTCCTCTGCTGGGCGTCTGACCTGCTCCCAGCTAGGGGCTCTCGTGAACAACTCTCAGGTCTCCTCGTGCAAGACTTTCTCTGAGACTCATGCCTGGATGGGAAACCATGGACTTTGAACAGCTGGTGCTCAGCTGCAGGACGGGCCGCTGCCAGGTCTGCAAAGAGGTGCCTCAGCCCCCATCCAGCAACGCAGTGCCATTCCTTCTCACCCCCTTGCCAGTGCTCAGGACCCTGAGACTCATTCTGCTCGTGTGGTGGGCGTATCATGGACCTAGTGTGCTTTTTGTGTGTTTCTTGGCCCTTCATGTGAGCTCCTCCATGAAGTCCCCATTCAGTCGTTTTTCATTAAGTCAATATTTTTTATGTATTCTGGGTGACAGTACTTTGTCAGTTATGTGTTACAAACATCTTTCCAACTTTTGGTGTGACTTTTCACTTTTTAATGACGTCTTTTGAAAACCACAAGTTCTTCGTTTTAGTGTAGTCTCATTTATGCATCTTCTTTTATGATTAGTGTCTTTAAAAGAAAATAAAATCCCACTTAACAAATCTTTATAGACCCAGAACACATGAAAATATTTTCCAATATTATCTTCTAAACACTTGTGAACATTTTTCTTATGTTTTTATCTTTATCGACTTGGAGTTGATTTCTGTGAAGAGTACTTGCAGGGTTTTAATCTCATTCATGTTTTTCCCACGTGGGTACCAGATTATTCCAGCAGCATTTATTATGAAATCTTTCCATCCCTACTCACCCACATGTCTGCCAAAAATTTAGTGTCCGTGGACTTTCTATTGGCATGTCTCGTTCCCCTCACTGGTCTCTACATTGCTTTCTGCACAGATTCTACTCTGTCTTCAATGAACCAAGCTCTGAGGGGGTGGTCAGCCAGGTCTCCCTGCATTGCCCTTTTTTTCCTGAGCGTCTTGGCTTAGCATTACATATGCATTTTAGAATCAGCTCTCCAAGTTACACGTGCATGCATTCGTGCACACGCATACCATGGGGTGGGGGGATTCATTGACGTTGCATTGACTGGGAAATGCGTTATCCTTCCAACATGACCTACACTGCATTGATGTTACACATCCTTCATTTGTTTCGGTCTCTCTACGTTTTATACAGTTTTCTTCAGGTCTTGCACATTTTTTGTTAGGTTGATTCCTAGGGATGTCATTTTTTTTTTTTTTTTTACTCTGCTGTTGTAAATGGTATGTTTTTTCATTTTCTAACATTTGTTATCCATATATGGAAATGTCTATTTCCTCCTCATTCTTAAAAGATACATCAAGTATAGAATGCTAGATTGACTTCCCCACCATATCGATAGTATAAGTCACCTCCATTCTGGCTTCCATTCGTGTGAATGAAGTGAATTAATCACTGACTCCTTGGAAGAGAATCTGTCTTTTATTACTGAATATTTAAAAATACATACTTTGGACGTCATAAAAATGGCGACATGAGGTGAGCCTCTGGAAAGCTCCCCTGGAATTTACAACAAATTGAACAACTATAATTCCACAAAGGACTCCCTGCACAGCAGACAGGCAAGACGAAGAGGCCCACTACTGAATTCACCTGAAAGTGGGCGAATCGCATAAGCGGGGGAGGAGGGAAGGGAGAAGTGCGGAGACTGGGCTGTGCAGGTGCAGGACGCAGACCTAGCTCAGTGCTCCGAGCTCGCTGCTTCCCGGAACTACCGCAGCTGCAGGAGAGGGAAGAACTCAGACTGCTAGGGCTCCGCTTATGGCCCACAGGGCTGAGGGGACAGCATGTAAACACGGCTGAACCCAACGCTCAGGGCAGAGACCTCGGAGCAAAGACTGAGGGAAGAAGGCTGAAAACGGTGGTTTAAGCCCACACTGCCGAGCAGAGAATGGAAGACTTAGGCACTGAGACTAGCCGCCCTCTTCCTACCCTCCCAGAGCCTGCCCTGCCCCCACCTGCCCGACGCTAGAAGCGGAACTGTAGCAGTGTCAGATCAAAATAACTGAATATTTGCAGTTCTGAGAACTGGTCCACAGACATGGACTCATAACCCAACTAGTTCTGGCAAAGAGGAGGGAGCTGTGGAAAAGCAAGACTGGCTGTGGTGGTGGTTGCCGCCATTATTCTGGGCCACCTCTCACAACCCACCCGGCCCCTATCCCCACCTATCTGGGTGGATCTCTGCAGGAGTAAACAGAGCTGCTGAAGCACACAGGCCCTAAATCTAGGGCAGGAAGAGCTTTGGAACCTCAGAAGCTCTCCACCCCCCATGGAGGTGGTACCGTATGACCAAGGCCGACTATTCACAGAGGAGAAGCCTGCCTTCCAGGGAATCCCCCATTGTGTGAGAAGCCGGAATAGTGCAGAGAAAACATAGCACTACAGTGTGAGAGAGAATAAAAGGCTGCATTCGGAGAGAAAACATTCTACCAACACCTACTGGAAAACAAAAGAAAAACCTCTTTCTATCAACCTGTTGCAGAACACACTCCTGTAGATGTCTAGGAAGGTAAATAATAAATCATTAATAGCCATGAATAATCAAGACAACAAGACAGCTCAGAAAGAAAATGAAAAGTCTCCAGAAGATGAACTTAAAGATATGGAAATATGTGACTTAAATAACAGAGAATTCGTGTTTGCAGGTCTTAAAAAACTCAACGAGATGCAAGAAAACACAGACAGGCAGTTTGATGAACTCAGAAACACAAAGATATGCCACCAAATTCAATAACCTAGAAGCAATGGACAAGTTCTTAGAAACACATAGCCTATCTAGGCTGAATCACGAAGAACTGAAAAATCTAAATAGACCGATCACCAGTAAGAAAATTGAATTAGTCATCCAAAACCTTCCCCAAAGCAAAAGTCCGTGACCAGATTGCTTCACTAGTGAATTGTTTGGTGAATATTTTACCAAAGAGATTGAAATTTTTAAAAAGAACCAAATACAATTTCTGGAGATTAAGAACTCAATAGAATAAATGAAAAATGAAATAGCCAGCTTAGGTAATAGAGTTGACCAGATGGAGGAAAGAATCAGTGACATTGAAGATAGATCTCTGGAAATGACATGGATGGAAGAAGAAAGACACTTGAGACTTAAAAGAAATGAAAGAATTCTACAAGAACTTTCTGACTCCATCAGAAAGAGCAATATAAGAATAATGGACACACCAGAAGGAGAAGAAAGAGAGAAGGGAACAGAGAGTATATTCAAACAAATAGTCGATGAGAACTTCCCAAACTTGTGGACAGAACTGGATCCTCGAATCCAAGAAGCAAATAGAACACCTAATTACCTCAACCCCAACATGCGTTCTCCAAGGCACATTGTATTGAAGCTGTCAAAAATCAATGACAAAGAAAGAATCCTTAAGGCAACCAGGGAAAAGAAGACGGTAATCTACAAAGGAAAGCCCATTAGAATACAATCAGATTTTTCAGCAGAAACTCTACAAGCCAGGAGAGAGTGGAACCAAATATTCAAACTATTGAAAGAGAGAAGTTATGAGCCAAGATAATATACTCAGCAAAGATATCCTCTAGATATGAAGGAGGAATAAAGACCTTTCCAGACATACAGAAGCTGAGGGAATTTTCTAATACACGACCTGCACTACAAGAAATACTAAAGGAGGCTATTTGACCACCATCAACAGGGACAGTTTGTGGCAACAAAAGCAAAAAAGGGGGGAGAATAAAAGCCTAAACCAGAATATGGGAATGGAGAAAGTAAGTGTGCTGAAGAAAATGAAATACTCTAAATATCAAACTTTCTTTTATATAAACTTAACAGTAACCACTTGAAAAATATCAAGAACTGAAATATATATAGTAATAAAAGAAGAAACAGAGGGAAAAATCATAGAATACCACCACACAGAAATAATAGACAACAAAAAGGCAAAGAAACAATGGAGACACAGTCTTACCAGAATACTAAAGATACAATGATAGGAAATCCTCAGATATTAGTAAATGGACTGAACTGACCAATAAAAAGGCACAGAGTAGCAGATTGAATAAAAAAAAAAAACTAAACCCAACCCTATGCTGTCTCCAAGAGACACATCTCAGCTATAAGGACAAACATAGACTCAAAGTGAAAGGGTGGAAATTGACACTCCAAGCAAATGGTACCCAGAGAAAATCAGGTGTAGTCATACTGATATCAGATGAAACAGACTTCATGGTAAAAAAGGTAACAAGAGACAAAGAATGACATTTGATAATCGTAAAGGGAACTATCCAACAAGAAGACATAACAGTCATCAATATTTATGCCCCCAATCAGGGAGCACTGAAATATACCAAGCTACTACTAACAGAAGTAAAGGGAGAATTGACCAAAACACAATTATACTAGGGGACTTAAATACATCAATGACAGCTATGGATAGATGATCCAAACAGAAAATAAATAACGAAATAACCTCCCTAAATGACACATTAGATGAAATGGACATAATTGACATTTATAGAGCACTTCATCCTAAAACATCAGACTATACATTCTTTTCTAGTGTACATGGAACATTCTCAAGGATAGACCACATATTGGGACATAAAATCAGCCTCAGCAAATTTAAGAAGATTGAAATCATACCAAGCATATTCTCTGATCACAAGTCTTTGAAATTGGATATCAACTGCAAAAAGAAAGCAGGAAAAACCACAAACACGTGGAAATTAAACAACATCCTTTTAAAGAATGACTGGGTCAAAGAAGAAATAATAGGAAAGATAAAAAAGAGATAGAAAAAAGTTGGGATAAAAATACATACTACCAAAATTTTGGGGATGCAGCGAAAACCGTTTTAAGAGAGAAATTTATATCATTACAGGCCTATCGCAAGAAACAAGAAAAATCCCAAATAAATAATCTCACGTTACAAATTAAAGAACTAGAAAAAGAAGAACAAATGAAACCCTGGGTCCGCAGAAGAAAGGACATAGTGAAAATCAGAGCAGAGCTAAATGAAATAGAGAACAAAAAGACAATAGAAAAAATAATGTGACAAAGAACTGGTTCTTTGAAAAGATTAACAAAATTGACAAACCCTTGGCTAGACTCGCTAAGATAAAAGGAGAAAAGACACTAATAAACAAAATCAGAAATGAAAAAGGGGAAGTTATCACAGATGCCACAGAAATACAAAGGATCATCCAAAAATACTACGAAGGACTATATGCCACCAAATTCAATAACCTGGAAGAAATGGACAAGTTCTTAGAAACATATAGCCTTCCTAGGCTGAACCATCAAGAAATGGAAAATCTAAACAGACCGAGCACCAGTAGTGAAAATGAATCAGTCATCCAAAACCTTCCCAAAAGCAAAAGTCCTGGACTAGATGGCTTCACTAGTGAATTCCACCAAACCTTCAAAGAGGATCTAATACCAATCCTGCTCAAAGTCTTCCAAAAAATTGAAGAAGAGACAGTACTCCCCAACTCATTTTATGAGGCCAACATTATATGCATCCACAACAACTTGAGAAATAAGCAGTGATTTGGGGGAAAGACGGCATGGAAATGAGTCAGCTTTTATTCATTTGTAAGAATGGTGAACATGATTCATAAGAAATAAGATCTTTGACATAGTTGCTTAAAATAAACAAACAAAAAAATCTAATATCTACATAATTTCTGCAGGTCAGGGATATGAGAGAGGCTTAGCTGGGGGGATCTGGCTCGGGTTTTTTAAGAAGTTGCAGGAAAAATGTTGGCCAGAGCTTCAGTCATTGTAAGGCCTGACTGGGGTTGGAGAATCCCATAATTATATTATAATTATGGAGAATCCCATAATTTTGAAGGATTATGCACACATCTTTTCATTAGAAGCCTCAGTTTCTAATTGGATGTTGACAGAAGGCCTTATTTCCTTAGTTTCTACCACATGGACCACTTCTAACAGTGGCACAGCTGGACTTCGCAAGAGATGAGGGAGAGAGAGAGAAGAATGGTATTGTCTTCAATAATGATAAATAAATGAGGATGACTTTATTCCAATAATACTTTATTTAAAAAAAAAAACACAAGAAAAAAAACCAACCCATTCACCTAGGTTTGGCCTGTGGGGCATAGTTTGTGACCTCTTCTCTGCTTGTATCCCAGTTCTTTGACTTGCTGATCTAGAGCTCTCTCAAAGAAGGAATTAAAGCAAAATGTACACAATTTGCAACAGGTGACCATAAGCTGGGTCCTGGTGACCTTGGTTTCTTTTCCTGAACATTTACACACCCCACCTCCAGCAATGCAGTCTAGCATTTTGCACATTGTTGATGCTGAGCTCACTGGTGGACAGAATCTATCTTTGCCCCTGTTTGGACAATGGACATATTCCCTTTTGGGGCATCTATAGCATTATAATTTCAATATCTTTCCATGTTGTCACAAATGGTACTATTTCATCTTTTCTTACTGCCAAAAATATTCCATTGTGCTTATATACCACAACTTCTTTATCCATTCATCTATCGAAGGACATTTTGGTTGATTTCATGTCTTGGCCACCGTAAATAAAGCTGCAGTGAGCATTGGAGCACACTTGTCTTTGTGGATAAATGTTTTCAGATATTTTGGGTAGATACCCAGGAGAGGGATTGCTGGGTCATATGGTAATTCTATTCGTAATTTTTTGAGGAACCTCCACACTGCCTTCCATAGCAGCTGCACCAGTCTGCATTCCCACCAACAGTGTATGAGGGTTCCTTTTTCTCCACAGCCTCTCCAACACTTGTTACTATTTGTCTTGTTGACGATAGCGATCAAACTAAGGTGAGGTGATATCTCATTGTGGTTTTTATTTGTATTTCTCTGATAATTAGTGATGCTGAACATTTTTTCATATGTCCATTTGCCATTGGAGAAATGCCCCTCAGATCCTCTGCCCATTTTTCAATTGGGTTGTTTGTTTTTTTATTGTTGAGTTGCATGAGTTCCTTGTATACTATGCATATTAGGCCCTTATCGGAGATGCTGTTTGCAAAAACTCTTCTCCCATTTAGCTGGTTGCCTCTTTATTTTGTCAATGGTTTCTTTTGCTATACAGAAGCTTTCAACTTTCATATATTCCCATTCATTTATTATAGCTTTTACTTCCCTTGCCTTTGGAGTCCAATTCATAAAATGCTCTTTGAACCCAAGGTCTATAAGTTTAGTACCTATGTTTTCATTATTGCAGTTTATTGTATCAGATCTTATGCTTAAGTCTTTGATCCATTTTGAATTAATTTTGGTACATAGTAATAGATAACAATCCAGTTTCATCCTTTTGCACATGGCCTTCCAATTCTGTCAGCATCATTTATTGAAGAGGCTTTCTTTTCTCCATTGTATGTTTTTGGCATATTTATCAAACATTATCTGTCCGTATTTATGTAGTTTTATTTTTGGGATCTCAATTCTATTCCTTTTGTTTATGTGCTTGTTTCTCTGTCAATACCATGCTGTTTTGATTATTGTTGCCCTGTAGTACAAGCTAAATTCAGGGACTGTGATACATCCAGCACTGTTCTTTTTTCTTAGGATGGCTTTGGCTATTTTGGGTCTTTTGTGGTTGCATACAAAGCTGATGATTTTTTGTTCTATTTCTTTAAAAAACGCCATTGGGATTTTGATGGGGATTGCATTAAATCTGTATATTGCTTTGGATAATATGGCCATTTTAACTATGTTGATTCTTCCAATCCATGAGCATGGAACGTCTTTCCATTTCTTTGTTATGTTCTTCAATTTCTTTAAAAAATGTGGGGAGCCATGGTTACAGGAAACTCTGAGCTTTGCAGAATGGCTCGGTTTATGCTACCTGTTTCCTCCCCCTGAGGCAATTGTCTCTGCCTGCACCTGGGGGGATCTTGAGCTTGAAGCTGCTGAGGAATTTGGTGGGAGCGGCCCATTCCCGGACACAGAAGGCTGATGCCTATCAGGGCAATTGATAAGATAATTACTTGTGAGAGTTTCGGTGAATGTTGTATCCTCTATGTGAAAGCTAAAGAATTTACATTTGTTATGTTAATACATACTTGCACGTGCTCAAACTGCTTATATGGGTGCAGTAAAATAAACTTAGTGTCTTCAGGATCACTGAAGTCCGCGATCGCCATCATATGTGAGTGTCTTTTATTCATTCCCACTCCCCCATTCGGGAACCCATCGACTTGTGGCGGCTGGCCCGTCACACTTGGCGCCCAACGTGGGGCATGAATACGGGGGTAACAGTGAGGAACACCGCGTGGAAGGGCCCGGCTCGTATAAGAGCTTATCAATGGATGCACGGTGAGTGAGACACGATCCCCTCGGTCGAATGAATGTGTGAATCATTGATAGTTCCACGACTTTTTGTCACGGAGCTTGATTGGGCCCCAATCCAGAAGGGCACCTGATTGTTTCTTTGTTTGAAAGAAGGACCGAGTTAGGGAAAAGAATGGGTCACGCCAGCAGCAGGACCTGTATGTTAGAGGACTTAAGAAATTGCTTGCCGCCCGTGGCTGTCGGGTGAGCAGAGAGAACAGTTAGATAAGTTTTTAGAATTTATAAAAGAAGTTTGTCCGTGGTTTCCAGAAGAAGGCACTGTCAGTCTGGGAACCTGGCAGAAAGTGGGAAAACAATTAAAGGATTTTTACACTGTCCACGGGCCTCAGCAGGTTCCGATTGAAACATTTGGACTGTGGACTTTGATCCGGGACTGTCTGAACCTTAAACATGAGGAATGCAAATTAGAGAAAGTGAAACAAGCCGGCGATGAGGAGGGAGGGGGCGCAAAGTTGTTAGAGGGAGTTCTTAAGGTTAATAAAGAGCCTGTTTATCAGGAAACTCCGGTCGAGCACCGGGAAGATTTAAAACCTCAGGATCAGGAAAAATTAGAAGATGAGGCAGCCAAATATGATAGGGACAAAAACCCTCCTTTAGTGGCTGTGGCTCGGGAGGACGAGCAACTTGCAGATACTACACTTTCTCTTGCAGATCAAGTAAAAAAGATTCAGGGACAGTTGATAGAACTTAAAGTTGCTGTAGACGGAGGAAATTGTCCTCGGGGTAAAGATCCCCCCATAGTTGATCCCTCTGCACCACCTCCTGAGGAGTCCTGTAGGTGGAGACCTCCGCCGCAGTCCCCGGTTTGGGACATGCCTGCAGAGCCTTCGCCAAGTTATGTTAAGCCAGGATTGGACTCTGTTGTACTATCCCCTCTTCAAATAGCTTGTGAAGAGGCTCACAAGCAAGGGGAATCTACAGAGCAGTTTGGCGTATATCCTATTTTTGAAAGATATGATCAGGCAGGACGTAGGGTTAGGGATTGGAGGCCTTTCCAGTGGAAGCAGATAAAAGAATTGAAAGAGGCTTGTGTGCAGTATGGACCTATTGCCCCTTTCACCATGGCAATTTTGGATGTTCTGTCTACTGAAGCCACCCCTCCAGAGGATTGGAAGCTTATTGCTCATGCTTGCCTTTCGGGAGGCGATCATCTCTTATGGAGATCTGAGTTTTATGAAAACTGCAAAAAGAAAGCTAATCAGAACAATTTGAGGCGAGTTCCCATCACTTTTGAGATGTTGGCCGGTGAAGGCATTTATGCTGAAATAAGAAACCAAATGGGCTTTGCGGCAGGAGCTTATGCTCAGACTTCTGCCGCTGCAAAGGAAGCCTGGCGTATGCTACCAGACACTTCCCACAAAGAGGAACATGTATCTCAGATAAGGCAGGGAGCGGATGAGCCTTTTCAAGAATTTGTGTCTTGTCTCAATACAGCCGCGGGGCGGATTTTTGGGCCATCGGCTGCTACTCAGTCTTTTATAATGCAGCTTGCTTATGAAAATGCTAATTCTACATGCCAAGCTGCTATTAGACCGTTTAAAAAAAAGGGAACATTGTCTGACTATATTCGTTTGTGTTCTGACGTAGGATCCTCTTTTACCCAAGGCATAGCCATAGCGGCAGCTATACAGGGAAAGCCTATGAAAAAAGTATTGTATCAACAGGCAAGACTCAATTCAGGGAGTCGCCCTGGAATTCACCCATTTTTGTAATTAAGAAAAAATCGGGGAAATGGAGATTGTTGCAGGATTTGAGAAAAGTAAATGAAACTATGGAAGTTATGGGTGCTCTCCAGCCAGGATTACCTCATCCTTCTGCTATTCCAAAGGATACTTATAAAATAGTGCTAGATCTAAAAGATTGCTTTTATAATATACCACTTCATCCCCAAGATTGTAAGAGATTTGCTTTTAGTATTCCTAGTCCAAATTTTCAGGAACCTATGAAAAGATATCAATGGCAAGTTCTCCCCCAAGGCATGGCAAACAGCCCCACTTTATGTCAGAAGTTTGTTAGTGAAGCAATTGATAACACCAGAAAACAGTTTCCTTCTGTGTATATCATTCATTATATGGATGACATCTTATTGGCTTGTAAGAAAGAAGGAATGTTGTTAGCTTGCTTTGCAGATATGAAAAAGAACCTTCTAGCCTCAGGTCTTATTATTGCACCTGAGAAAGTACAGAGAAGTGAGCCTTATTCTTACTTGGGATTTCAGTTGTTTGCTCAGTATTTCACTCCACAAAAAATAGAGCTTAGAAAAGATCATCTTAAATCTCTTAATGATTTTCAGAAACTGTTGGGAGATATTAATTGGCTGCGCCCTTCTTTGGGACTAACTACTGGAGATCTTAAACCACTGTTTGAAATTTTAAAAGGAGATTCTGATCCGACCTCGCCCAGGTCTCTTACTGAGCCTGCACGGAAGGCTCTTTCTAAGGTTGAGGAAGCCATTCAGCAACAGCATGTTTCTTTTTTAGATTATTCTAAACCTCTATATGTGTATGTTTTAGACACCAAGCATACACCCACAGCAGTGTTGTGGCAAGAAGGGCCACTTAGATGGATACACCTCCATGTGGCTGCACAAAAAAATCTTACACCTTATTATGAATTTGTGGCCAGTTTAATTCAGGAGAGCCGCTTGGAAGCTCGAAAATATTATGGAAAGGAGCCAGATTCTATTGTTATTCCTTTTACAAAAGCACAGATTCAAGGCCTGATGCAGTTTATTAGACATTGTCTTGCTGCATTTGCCATGATTGGAACTCCTAAAAAACTTAAAACAGATAATGGCTCAGGTTATACCAGCAAAATTTTGCTCTATTTTGCCAGCAATTTTTGATCAATCATGTTACTGGCATTCCTTACAATCCCCAAGGACAAGGGATTGTTGAGCGTACTCATGGTACATTAAAAGTTAATTTACAAAAAATAAAAAAGGGGGAGTTATATCCCCTGACGCCTCATAATTATTTGTCTCATTCTCTCTTTATTCAAAATTTTTTGACCTTGGATGCCCATGGCAAGAGTGCTGCAGAGCGCTTTTGGCATCCTTCCACTGCCCCTCAGGCTTTGGTCAAATGGAAAGACCCACTTATGGGCTCTTGGCAAGGCCCAGATCCAGTCCTCATATGGGGACGAGGACATGTATGTGTTTTTCCACAGGATGCAGAAGGCCCTCGGTGGCTGCCAGAAAGATTGGAAGATTGGTGCGACATGTGGACCCTCAGCCCATTGATGATGCTACTGATGCTTTGCCAAGCGGAACCTGACCAGACGTATTGGGCCTATGTACCTGATCCACCAATCCTCCACCCCGCTGTGTGGGACGGTCCTGAGAGTCCAGTCTATGTTAATGACACCCATGCCTTAGGATTGCCCTCTGATGGACACATAAAACAACAACTAGAGAAGAATTTCACTTATAATGGTATAGGAACAGGTTTGCCTATTTGTATTGCAAATAATAGGTCAACATCTGGGTGCTTGTGTAGTTCTCCTGTCACTATGCACATTAATGACTCTTTAGTTGGATGGACTGTTCGTCTTAATATGCTAGGTGATTGGTCAGGAGGACGCAGAATAAATCTGCCTGTCACTCCATCACATCCATCTTGCAATAAAAGATTGAAATTAAATATTGAGACTGTCCCATGGAGAGACTGTCCTGGCAATGATCCTGTTCGTTATGACATTCCTGGAACAGGCAGATACATCATTAACTGGTCAAGAAGTAACCAGTCAGGATGGGCTCGAGAACTGATTTCTGGATTTTGGACTTCTGATACACAATATCAGCAAAATTCATTATGGAGACTTATGGGAGTAATAGGTGAAGTTGTTCAAATAGTTGAGTTCTGTAAATCAGGCACTCCCTGCAGTCATGTGAGTGTCTTGAAAGATGGGACTAGAGGTTGGACGACTGTTGCTAAGACTGTTAATATATCTGCTTGTGTTCCTTCTCCTTATGCGCTGTTGATTGGAAATGTTAATGTACACTTTATAGGAAATCAATTTAATGTATCCTGTAGTAATTGTTCTTTAGCAAATTGTATTCCTTGGGTACCATTAGGAACTCATGTTATGATGCTTAAACAACCATCTTTTGTTATGCTTCCTGTTAATATTTCTGGACCTTGGTATGCTGAAAGAAGTTTGCAGGTTTTTAAAGAAATTGAGTATGCTTTGAGTAGGCCAAAGCGGTTTATTGGGCTTCTGTGTGTGTTCGGTTCTGTGCCTACTCCCCATCCTCATTAGATGTTTCATCAGCAGGATGTTAGACTTACGAGCTGACATCCATCAGCTTGAGCTTAAGGCAAGTCTTAAGACTCTCACCCCTGTGCATTTATGAGGGGCGGGTTAGTCAACGACGGGCAAATACTTGGGAGCCGCTTCAACACCTAAGACAGGGCTTGTATGATAAAATATAAGTACCAAAGATGGGTAAGTTGAGGCAGGCGTCCTGGGATGCCTAAGACAGGCGCCGTCACCTCGCCATCCTGACTGGATGGATTTTGTTCATATAAAATAAAAAAGGGGGAGATGTGGGGAGCCATGGTTGCAGGAAACTCTGAGCTTTGCAGAATGGCTCGGTTTATGCTACCTGTTTCCTCCCCCTGAGGCAATTGTCTCTGCCTGCACCTGGGGGGATCTTGAGCTTGAAGCTGCTGAGGAATTTGGTGGGAGCGGCCCATTCCCGGACACAGAAGGCTGATGCCTATCAGGGCAATTGATAAGATAATTACTTGTGAGAGTTTCGGTGAATGTTGTATCCTCTATGTGAAAGCTAAAGAATTTACATTTGTTATGTTAATACATACTTGCACATGCTCAAACTGCTTATATGGGTGCAGTAAAATAAACTTAGTGTCTTCAGGATCACTGAAGTCCGCGATCGCCATCATATGTGAGTGTCTTTTATTCATTCCCACTCCCCCATTCGGGAACCCATCGACTTGTGGCGGCTGGCCCGTCACAAAAAAATGTCTTATAGTTTCCAGCATATAGGTCCTTCACATCCTTGGTTACATTTATTCCTAGGTATTTTATTCTTTGTGTTGCTGTCATGCGGGAGACCCTGCTCGCTGCGCCATTTGTCGTGCCGGGCGACCTGCGGGGTCTCTGCTCCCGCTCCCCACATAATGCAGGATATGGTGAGGCCAAAAAGGAACACCCACGGAGCCATAGGTAGGGGAGTCATACCACTATATTCTCTCTGGCGGCACTATACTCTCACTGGAGGCTGGATCCACACTGTCCGCAAACCGCCATCCACGCTTGCCAGCCCAGCCGCCATCTTCTTGCTAGCCCCCATTCTTTTCTCTCCTCTCTCCCTCCTAGCGTAGCCACAGCAGTTATATTGTGGCCTAATGGCTCACTGGTTACAGCTGACGGCCAACTAGCCACAGCTGATGGCCATGCAATCACAGTTGGCCATTTACTACCTGAGCCAGCACCTGTCTATGTGAGGCCGAGAGCCTGGAAACTACTTTCTGGGGCTCTGCCCCCACAGTTGCAATTGCAAAAGCAATTATTTTTTTGTCTGTTCGTTTCTTTTTTGGAGATTTCATTGTTAGTATATAGGAATGTAAAGGAGTTTTTTATGTTCATTTTGTAGCCGGCAACTTTACTGTATTTGGTTTTTGTTTCTAATATTTTTGGTGGCCTGCGCGAGGTTCTGCGAAAGGGTTTTACAGTGGTTTAAGGAGACTCATAGCCCTGCTCTTACTGTTGATGTCCCCACAGAGGTGTTTAGTAACACTGAGTTGAAAAAGGGAGACAGACATTTGTTTGCATATGAGAGTGTATTTGGGGCAGTAAAGATAGATTATATGTGGTGATCTGAATATGTGGAGAATACGTGAATTAGGTAAAGTGTCTGGAGGAGATAAGGGTTAATTCTAGGAAAAAGTTCATGAGAGGGAAGAGTAATACAATGAAGAAAACCATGAGGGCTTAAGCCTTCTCAGGGGTTGAGAATACAGGTGATAGAATCAAGAAAAGCTCTTAAATGAACCTGTGGAGTTTAAGAGGAAATGTAGAAATAACCGAGAGGAATTGTGGAGTGCGAAGGAGATGGGAGTGAGGGTGGAGTTGTTTGTTTCGTGAAGCGAGGACGGGCAGGGGTAGGGATCACCTTTCATGAGTCTCCCTTTCTTTCCACGCGGATCTTGTCAGTCGAAGCCAGGTGGGGCTCAGGACTGAGGTGTGATATCATTGAGCCTGGGCAGTCACGTGGAGTGGTAGGACAGGCAGTTCAGCTATTATTACTTCTGAGACAGGTGAATCCAGGAGGTGTGACTGAGCAGTCAGCTGCAGTGGTGTTGGTGAGAAGGTGCTGGCAGGGGCCTTTCCCTCTTTGTCGTTAAGTCTGAGAGGTTGAGATGGACCCAGTCTCCGGGGACTTAGGGAATGTGAGAGAAACAGAGGAAGTGTCCTGGGGTCGGGGAAGAATGTGGTCTGTATACTCCCTCTGGATCTGCTGAATGAGGCTGAGGGCTAGGAGGTAGCCTCTCATGGGTGAGCTACTAGGACAGAGGTCATCTGGAAGTAAGGGTCTGACATACGTGAGCTCAAAAAGACTGAGGAAGGTGGAAGCCCAAGGATGTGCTATTGAGATAATTTTGGAGATACCGATGGCCACGATGGCCTTGGCGGTGGAGGTAAGATGGACCTCCAGGTAGAAAACTGAGGAGGTAGAGAGTTGTGCCTTGTGTGGGGATAGCAGGTAGCCCTTGTTACTGTGGGACACAAGAAGGGTAGCGATATGGCAGAGAATGAGACAGATTGCACAGATGGAGATTATGCACGTTGAATAGTGGTGTATTGGGAGAAAGGCTACATCAGCCGCTAGGGCCTAGACGAAAACAGGGCTGTACCTAAACCCTTGGGAAAGACTGTTGTCTTTGAGGTCTAGGAATGTGAAGTGAGCGGGTTTAGGAGAGGAGTGAGGATGTGAGAAAGAAGGATATACGTGTTGGTTTAGAAAAAAGGATGGATTGCAGAACTAGAACTCGACAGGACAGAGGTGTGTGGCCATAGAAGGGGTGGAGGTGGCACAGACAACTGGATCGACAAGGGATGGCCGTAAGGGAATCACTATCGGAGTGTCAGAGGGGGAGAGTGCAAGGAGTAGGATGGGTTCCGGGTTGGGCAGACTGAAATGAAAGAAGACTGAATTGGAGTGTTGGCCACCTGGGGAGTAAGATAAATGAGTGGTAATAGCCGAGTTATGAGGTGAGCTAGTTAGGGATGCTATAGTTAGATATTGTGAGATAAGGCCATCAATCACATCAGTGGAGATATGGGAGGGATGAGTAGCTCCAGAAAATTCATGGAGTAAACAGAAGGTAACCCTTACATGTAGTAAGAAAGAGATTGGCTCTCTTGCCACGTGAGGTGTGAGCTTGGGCTCCGCTGTTGTGATGCATGAGGGAATTGGGGTCCTGGGCTTTGTCTGTCCTCTGTGTCAAAGTCAGAAAGGTGAGGAGGTAGGATGAGGTCGGGTCCTCTCAAGGAATAGGGGATGGTGGAACGACTGGGTTGCAAAAAATTGAGCAGCCTCGTTTATGGACCGAACTCAGTTAGTGGCGTTGAGCAGGAACTTAAGTTCTGACCCAAGAAGGAGAAAGTGGTTATAGACTCTGTCACGGTGATAGGCTGGAAGCCTTGCACAAGAGTCATCTATAGTTTTAATAGACTTGATTTTGGAAGAGATAAACTTGACCAAAATGTTAAAAAGTCAAGGTCCAAATAGGATTAGACCAAGGATGAGAAGTGGAAAGACTAAAGGTGAGAGAAGGGACTAAACTAGGGTCCCTAAGAGTGAGAAGGGCATCCCAGGCAGTTGTAAGTAAAGAGGAAAACTAGAGATCTTACGATAAAGGTATTAACAGGAGCTGTAGGAGTCTAGGGTTAGTTATGAGTAGTTATCAGTCCTGGCACAGTGACACGTCTGTCTGCTTCAAAAGGAGCTTAAGGTCTGCAATCGACTCACAGGAACAGAAGCAATAGTGGTTTTTGTTTTGTTTTGTTTTGTTTTGTTTTCGTTTTTTTCTTGGGAGTGATGTGGAGACTTTTAATCAAACATCGAGGGTTGAGCTCAAAGAGTAAAGAAGGCCTGGACATAGGGAATTTGTGACCATTTTCCCTTGTGGTGACAGAAGTTAGATTGGGGTCAGGCAGTGTTGTAGTAAAAGATGTCATGTGGTTTGGATCTCCTGTAAGATGAGCCTGAGGGAGTGTAAGTTGTGGAGGAGACAACCCAGGGATGCAGATTTCCCATGGACCGAATGTGAGATCCCCATAGCCCCGATAGATAGAATGAGAAAGGGGAGGAGGGAGCCTCCTATTAAGGGGAGAATAAGAGGTTGAGGTGTCCCAAATCCCGGTGTTCAACCCTCACGAACACGAGTACGAGAGATCACTCACAGCCTGGGCGTCCCCAAGACTGGGAAGATCTGGGTCCCTGGGACAAGAGGAACCTTCTGGCCTAGCACTGGGATCTTCATGGAACCCTAGAACAATGAGGGAGAGACAGAAGTTCCGAGACACGAAAAGGAGGTTTCATTCACCCTGCGAGAAACTGGCCGCTGTTGTCTGGGATGTCAGCAAGGGAATGGCGAAAGTCCTGAAAGCGTCCTATGACAGGTCCAGGAGGGAGGCCAGAGAGCGGATCAAGCCTGGGGCGAGGCAGAAGAGAAAGAGCAGGAGTTGTCTTGCATTCTCTGGTGTACACCCTCTCCAGGATTCGGCACCAAGTGATAGGTCGACCCGTAAAGGAACACGCATGGTCCCTCAAGTTAAGAAATCTTTATTTTAAGAGAGCAAGCATTTATCAGGATGAGTAAAAGATGGCTTGATCTCGGACGGCATGTCTAAAGGATAGATGCAGGCCCAGAGGAGGGACTGAGGAGGGCTTTATAGGGGCCGTGGTGACAGGGTAGCAAAGTTTGACAGGAAATGTTGACTGACTTCAAGCCAGTAGCTGTTTTGTGGCATTTTGTGATATCGCAAGTTTGCCTCTTTGTGCAGGTGCAGGTCAGCAGACACGGCTCTATCTGTAAGTCGAGGTATCTGAGACATAACATTCAGACCTAACATGAAGTCAAGGTCTGTAACATTCGGAGACCTACCATTCCCGCCTTGTTTGTCATTAAAAATGAGAGTGGCCATTGTTTCTCTCTTAGCTGCTTCTAGCAGAACGGGGGTGGCCCGAGGTGGGGGGCATTATGGGATGGGCTTGTAATGTTGTAGGTGAAACATTTTATGGACAGCGCCATTTGTGAACACCTGGAGTGGTCTCTGGAGGAATTGGGAGAAAAGGCGGAGGAGGCGGGGACCAAATCTAGGACCCAAAATGATACTGATTAGAGGCCATGCGAAGGCGGGAGCATGGGCCTCAGTTTCTTATCCACTAGGAGCTCCACTGGTTCTTGTGGCAGTCTCTGTGTTCCTTGGCCTGGGCGAGGTCCTGTGACAGGGTTTGAAAGCGGTGTAAGAAGACTCTTAGCCCTGCTCTTCCTGTTGCTGTCCCCACAGAGATGCTCAGTGACACTAAGAGTGGAATAAGGAAGACGGCCCTTTGTTGGAGTTTGAGAATGTATGTGGTGCGGTAGAGATTGATTATTGGGGGTGATCTGAATATCTGGAGAAAGTAAAAACGAGGATGTATGTGCCTGTCCATTTAGTGGGGAGGCGGGTGTATGTGAAAGATGATGAATGAGGTAGAGTGTCTGGAGGAGATGAGGGGTAATTCTAGGGAAAATTTCATGAGAGGGAGGAGTAATACTATGAAGAAAACCATGAGGGCTTATGTCTTCTCTGGGGTACATCCATAAAAACACAAAGTAGAATAATGGTCGCCAGGGGGTAGGGGAAGGAATGGAGTTACTGTGAATGGTGACAAGGTTTCACTTTGGAGTGGTGACAATGTTCTGGAATTTCACAGTGGTGATATTTGCACACCTGTGTGAATCCCGGGATCCCCTTTATCCATGTTTTCTCACTTTCCATGGCCAACTTTGGTCCAAAATTATTACATGGAAAATTACACTAAATAAATTGTAAGTTTTAAAACGCACAGTGTTCTGAGAAGCATGATGAAATCCTGTGACATTACTTACTGTTTCACCCAGGACGTAAATCATGCCTTTCTCCAACGTACACACACTATATATTATCCCTGTATATTAGTCACCTGGGTTACCAGGTGGACTGCAGCGGTACTGCAGTGGTTTTGTTCAAGCAATCCTCGTTTTACTTAATTATGGCTCCAAAGTACAAGAATAGTGATGCTGGCAATTCTGATACACCAAAGAAAAGCCATAAAGTTCTTCCTTTAAGTGAATATATATGTATGGTTCAGTACTATCTGAGGTTTCAGGCATCCATTGGGGGTCTTGAAATGTATCATCCATAATTAAAGGGGAATGACTGTGCTGAAAATGACACAATGATACACTTTAAAATGATGAATTTTATGGAATATAGACATTATACCTCAATAAGGCTCCAATAAAAAGAGCAAATTTTTAAACTAAAAGATTTTGAGTAATTTGATAGTTTTACAACAATCATCTCATACAGATTTACAACATTTTCATTGGCCTGGAACAATCTCTTAAATGCCAGGCTTAATAGAAACCAGCTGGATTCTCATACTTGTTTCTGCATTCAATCTACATGTTGTCTTTGTGGAACTGTATAAAGGAAACGTGGACACACCCAGGTATGTAGTTGGAAAAGGACAGGGTAGTTTAATATACTTATCCGATAACTGTGGATATTGCTCTTAGATAGTACAAGCTGAACAAGGGATAATATAGTTGCAGTGCACAATCTGAGATCATACAGGTGTTGACCTTAAACAAAAAGTCAGCTAGATATTCCTCCAACACCCCCCAAAAAAAGGTTTATTTGGGGGAAAAGAGAGAATTGCCACCCAGGACATACAGCCATGGACAGCCGTGCTGCGAGTCCCCAGCAGAAAACGGGAGATTCTTTTCTGGGAGTTTGGAGAGCTGTGATAACCAAGGGGCCCTTCCTGTAGATTTGCCATCCATGTAGCAGTGAGAGCTCCCCCTACAGGCCCTCCATATTCCAGTCTTGGGCGAGGGTCTTTATTTTTTTACACGGGCAAATTTTTTTTTGCTGTATTATATTACAATCCATTGGTCTAACTCTCACTTTAAATCAATGTTTAGTGCATGATTTTGTAACATTATACACTGGTTATTTGCAAAACTATGGGTTCAGTGACCTATGCAGATCCCCCGAATGTTGACACATTTCATTTTACAACATGAATATTCATATTCATCAATATCATCATTAGTCTTAAGTATTTGGAAGCAGTGACATTCACAGTGGCAGATACAACTTTTCCAAAATTCTGTTTTTCATTTGAAGCCTAATTTTATATTGCCAAGCAATGCTGTTATTTATTTTGCATGAATTTTCTTTCATGCAAAGTTGAGCTTCCAAATCTAATGATCACACAAGTGCTCTTTCCGGAGACAACAACTTAAATATAAATTGTACAATATTTGTTACACAGATATTATAAAACAGGTAATCAAAAGTTCAGATTGAATAAAATTATTTTTTAATGCTCCATTAAGGACATTCTGAAGCGAAATACGTCATATTTCTTAAAACTGTGAATGTGGTCATGAAGAACAACATAGCTACTAATTAATCAACTCTAGTACCATTTCCTTGATGCCTAATGAGTGGCAATAGTTTTACCGACTATTGCTTTTGCAAATCCAGTGCAATAATGCAAATAATAGGTGCAAATCCAGAAAATGTCTTAAATTTTGGATTATCAGTGATAACTGTAAAATTCTTTCAACCTTTCTGTATGAGTGAAATTTTTCATAACATATTGGGGGAGAAATATAGTAGACAGCAGGACAGATGTGGACTATGATCTATTGTTTGCCAACTCCTGGTGAATTACGCTAGGCCAATACATCACTGTCTTGTTCTTACAGCATTACGGTGAGCCTTGACAAGTAGTAGTAGGTCAAAACACTTTTTATTGTTCTTCAAAGTGGTCTCGGTTATTTTCATTCCTTTGGTCTTGCATGCACATTTTAGACTCTGATTACCCACTTCCACATATACCACCCTTATGTACATTGTGGTTTGTCTGTTAGGATGTATCGCCGTGTGCCAACCATGGTGTCTTCATTCTCCAACTACCCTCTCCCCTTCCTCTTTGCTAAAAGATGACTATGTCTTTACTTATTGGTTGGTGATAAATTTATGACACCTCCCCATTTGTGGTTCACTAGATGCATGTAGATTTCTTCATTGATTCATTCAACACTTGAGAAATATTTCTTGAATGCCAAGTATGAACCTGCCACGATTATTAGGCACAGAAGATACATCAGTAACTAATGTTCCTTGTGATAAATTCATGAGGCAGGAGAACACATAATAAATGATATAGATACTGATTTTTTTAAAGGTGACAAGTTGCAATCGCTTTGGCAGCACATATACTAAAGGTGACAAGCAGTATGGAAAAAATAGAAAAAACCAACTAGAGGGGATTGGCAGTGCCAGTGGTGTAGCTGCAATTTTAAATAAAGCAGTGCCTTAATTTCCTAGGCCTGCTGTAACAACTACCACAGAGTGTGGGCTTAAAAAACAAATGTATTGTCTCACAGTTCTGGAGGCTATATGCCCATAATCAGGGTGTTGATAGCATTGCTTCCTTCTGAGGGCTGTGAGCGAAGGATGTGTTATAGGCCTGTCTCCTTCACTTGTAGACCTGTCTTCTTTCTGTGTCTTCACATCATCTTTACTCTATGTGTATCTGTGTCCACAATTCCCCTTTTTAAAAAAGTAAGGACAACAGAGGTATTGGACTGGTGATCTAATGACTTCACTTTAACTTGATTACCTCTGTAAAGATCCTTTCTCCAAAAAAGGCCGCATTCTGGTCCTGGGGGATATAACTTCAAAGCATGAGTTTGGGAGAACACAATTCAATGCATAACAGGCAGGCAGGGTAGAATTCATTTATTTATAAGGTAATATACCCTAAATCAAATCTTTTTCCATAGGGCTCTGTGATGAGGGAACTTAGCCACTAAAAATATCTAAAATGTAATTGTTAGTGGATGAAAAAGCAGTTGGTCTTTCAAACTGTTTGAAGCCCAGAATCTGTGGAATCTCTATTCCCTTGCCATCCATCTCTTAAATTCATCTCATTCTTGGAGTAACGTGCCAACTGCAACCAATAGCTGTTTTTATACATCATTACTTTGTTTTTACCTGATTCCTGTACAGCTGCTGAGACACTAGCAACATAGTTAGTTTGGAACTCGGCTAAGGACAAAGTTAACTAAATCAATTTTTTTCACTTCCTGCCATGTAACAGGAAAGCCAATGCCATGGGTTTCATCAGTGTGTGCTTAATGAAGGGATGAAAGTTAAGAAGATACTTTGACGCCCCATGTGCCTATAGCTTTGGACACTGTGGTGCTGGTTTTTTTTAAATTCCTCAGGGCTTTTCCATCCCTCTTAGTAAACCACCAAGATCCTTAGCCAGAAGTGGAGACAGCAAGGAGTTTCAGAAAATAGTGCAGCCTCTGGATTATGGAGCCAAAGTGATCTGGGTGTGAACCCTGGCCCCTGTATTTCTTTTTTTTTTTTTAAATTAAATTTATTGGGGTGACAATTGTTAGTAAAATTACATAGATTTCAGGTGTACAATTCTGTATTACATCATCTATAAATCCCATTGTATGTTCATCACCCAGAGTCAGTTCTTCCATCACCATATATTCGATCCCCCTTACCCTCACCTCCCCCCCCCCCACCCCACCCCCCTTACCCTCTGGCAACCACTAAACTATTGTCTGTGTCTATGAGTTTCTGTTTCTCATTTGTTTGTCTTGTTCTTTTGTTGTTTTTGGTTTATATACCACATATCAGTGAAATCACATGGTTCTCTGCTTTTTCTGTCTGACTTGTTTCGCTCAGCATTACTCTCTCAAGATCCATCCATGTTGTCACAAATGTTCCTATATCATCTTTTCTCACTGCCGAATAGTATTCCATTGTGTATATGTACCACAACTTCTTTATCCATTCATCTATCGAAGGACATTTTGGTTGTTTCCATGTCTTGGCCACCGTAAACAAAGCTGCAATGAACATTGGAGCACACGTGTCTTTATCTCTAAATGTTTTCAGATTTTTTGGGTAGATACCCAGGAGAGGGATTGCTGGGTCATATGGCAATTCTATTCGTAATTCTTTGAGGAACCTCCACACTGCCTTCCATAACGGCTGCACCAGTCTGCATTCCCACCAACAGTGTATGAGGGTTCCTTTTTCTCCACAGCCCCTCCAACATTTGTTACTATTTGTCTTGTTGATGATAGCCATTCTGACTGGGGTGAGGTGATATCTCATTGTGGTTTTGATTTGCATTTCTCTGATGATTAGTGATGTTGAGCATTTTTTCATATGTTTATTTGCCATTTGTATGTCCTCTTTGGAGAAATGTCTCTTCAAGTCCTCTGCCCATTTTTCAATTGGGTTGTTTGTTTTTTTGTTGTTGAGTTGCATGAGTTCCTTGTATATTCTGGATACTAGCCCCTTATCGGAGGCACTGTTAGCAAGAATCTTCTCCCATTCAGTTGGTGGCCTCTTTATTTTGTCAATGGTTTCTTTTGCTGTGCAGAAGCTTTTAAGTTTCATATAGTCCCATTCGTTTATTTTAGCTTTTACTTCCATTGCCTTTGGAGTCAAGTTCATAAAATGCTCTTTGAACCCAAGGTCCATAAGTTTAGTACCTATGTTTTCTTCTATGCAGTTTATTGTGTCAGGTCTTATGCTTAAGTCTTTGATCCATTTTGAATTAACTTTGGTACATGGTGACAAATAGCAGTCCAGTTTCATTCTTTTGCACGTGGCTATCCAATTCTCCCAGCACCATTTATTGAAGAGGCTGTCTTTTCTCCATTGTATGTTTTTAGCTTCTTTGTCAAAAATTATCTGTCCATATTTATGTGGTTTTATTTCTGGGTTCTCAATTCTATTCCATTGGTCTATGTGTCTGTTTTTCTGCCAATACCATGCTGTTTTGATTATTGTGGCCCTGTAGTACAGGCCAAAGTCAGGAAGTGTGATACCTCCATTATAGTTCTTTTATCTTAAGATTGCTTTGGCTATTCGGGGTCTTTTGTGGTTCCAAACAAATCTGATGATTTTTTGTTCTATTTCTTTAAAATATGCCATTGGGATTTTGATGGGGATTGCATTGAATCTGTATATTGCTTTGGGTAATATGGCCATTTTAACTATGTTGATTTTTCCAATCCATGAGCATGGAATGTCTTTCCATTTCTTTGTGTGTTCTTTAATTTCTTTCAAAAATGTCTTATAGTTTTCAGCATATAGGTCTTTCACATCCTTGGTTAAGTTTATTCCTAGGTATTTTATTCTTTTAGCTGCACTTGCAAAAGGAATTGATTTTTGTATTTCTTTTTCTGAGATTTCATTGTTAGTATATAGGAAGGCAATGGACTTTTGTGCGTTGATTTTGTAGCCAGCAACTTTACTGTATTCGTTGATTGTTTCTAGTAGCTTTTTGGTGGAGTCTTTAGGGTTTTCTATATATAGCATCATGTCATCTGCAAAGAGTGATAATTTAACTTCTTCATTCCCAATTTGGATGCCTTTTATTTCTTTCTCTTGCCTGATTGCTCTGGCAAGGACTTCCAACACTATGTTGAAAAGCAGAGGTGATAGGGGACATCCCTGTCGTGTTCCTGAACGTAGAGCAAAGGGCTTCAGTTTTTCTCCATTAATTATGAGATTAGCAGAGGGCTTGTCATATATGGCCTTTATTATGTTAAGGTATTTTCCTTCTATACCCATTTTATTAAGTGTTTTAATCATAAATGGATGTTGTATCTTGTCAAATGCTTTTTCTGCATCAATTGATATAATCATATGATTTTTGTCCTTTATTTTGTTTATGTGATGTATCACATTGATGGATTTGCGTATGTTGAACCATCCTTGTGCCCCGGGGATGAACCCCACTTGGTCGTGATGAATAATCTTTTAATGCATTGTTGTATTCGATTTGCTAGAATTTTATTTAGGATTTTTGCATCGGTATTCATTAGAGATATTGGTCTGTAGTTTTCTTTTTTGTGCTGTCCTTACCAGGTTTTGGTATCAGGGTAATGTTGGCCTCATAAAATGAGTTAGGGAGTACTGTCTCTTCTTCAATTTTTGGAAGAGTTTGTGCAGAATTGGTATTAGATCCTCTTTGAAGGTTTGGTAGAATTCACTAGTGAAGCCATCTGGTCCCGGACTTTTGCTTTTGGGAAGGTTTTGGATGACTGATTCAATTTCGTTACTGGTGATCGGTCTGTTTAGATTTTCCAGTTCTTCATGGTTCAGCCTTGAAGGCTATATGTTTCTAAGAACTTGTCCATTTCTTCTAGGTTGTTGAATTTGGTGGCATATAGTCCTTCATAGTATTCTTGGATGATCCTTTGTATTTCTGTGGTGTCCGTGATAACTTCCCTTTTACGCTTTCTGATTTTGTTAATCAGTGTCTTCTCTTTTTATCTTAGTAAGTCTAGCCAAGGGTTTGTCAATTTTGTTAATCTTTTCAAAGAACCAGCTCTTTGTCACATTAATTTTTTCTATTGTCTTTTGTTCTCTATTTCATTTATTTCTGCTTTAATTTTTATTATTTCCTTTCTTCTGCTGACCTTGGGTTTTACTTGTTCTTCTTTTTCTAGTTCTTTAAGGTGTAACATGAGGTTATTTATTTGGGAGTTTTCTTGTTTCTTGAGATAGGCCTGTAATGAGATAAATTTCCTCTTAAAACTGCTTTCGCTGCATCCCAGAAATTTTGGTAGGATGTATTTTCATTGTCATTTGTTTCTATGTATCTTTTGATCTCTCCTCTAATTTCTTCTTTGACCCAGTCCTTCTTTAAAAGTATGTTGTTTAATCTCCATGTATTTGTGTTTTTTGCCGCTTTCTTTTTACAGTTGATATCCAATTTCAAAGCCTTGTGATCAGAGAATATGCATGGTATGATTTCAATCTTCTTAAATTTGTTGAGACTGATTTTATGTCCCAATATATGGTCTATCCTTGAGAATGTTCCGTGTACACCAGAAAAGAATGTATAGTCTGATGTTTTAGGATGAAGTGCTCTATAAATGTCAATTATGTCCATTTCATCTAATGTGTCATTTAGGGCTACTATTTCGTTATTTATTTTCTGTTTGGATGATCTATCCATAGCTGTCAATGATGTATTTAAGTCCCCTAGTATAATTGTGTTTTGGTCAATTTCTCCCTTTAGTTCTGTTAGTAGTTGCTTGGTGTATTTCGGTGCTCCCTGATTGGGGGCATAAATATTGATGACTGTTATGTCTTCTTGTTGTACAGTCCCCTTCACCATTATGAAATGTCCATCTTTATCTCTTGTTATCTTTTTCACCTTGAAGTCTGTTTCATCTGATATCATTATGGCTACACCTGATTTTCTCTGGGTACCATTTGCTTGGAGTGTCAATTTCCACCCTTTCACTTTGAGTCTATGCTTGTCCTTGTAGCTGAGATGTGTCTCTTGGAGACAGCATATGGTTGGGTTTAGTTTTTGATCCAATCTGCTACTCTGTGCCTTTTTATTGGTGAGTTCAGTCCATTTACATTTAGGGTGATTATTGATATGTGAGGATTTCCTGTCATTCTATCTTTAGTTTTCTGGTAAGGCTGTGTCTCCATTGTTTCTTTGCCTTTTTGTTGTTGTCTATTATTTCTGTGTGGTGGTATTCTATGATGTTCCCTCTGTTTCTTCTTTTATTTCAGTATATATTTCAGTTCTGGATTTTTTTTGAGTGGTTACCCTTAAGTTTATGTAAAAGAAAGTTTGATATTTAGAGTATTCCATTATCTTCAGCACGCTTACTCTCTCCATTCCCATATTCCGGTTCAGGCCTTTACTCTCCCCCTTTTTGAGTTTTGGTTGCCACAAATTGTCCCTGTTGATGGTGGTCGAATAGCCTCCTTTAGTATTTCTTGTAGTGCAGGTCGTGTATTAGAAAATTCCTCAGCTTCTGTATGTCTGGAAAGGTCTTTATTCCTCCTTCATATCTAAAGGATATCTTTGCTGGATATATTATTCTTGGCTCATGATTTCTCTCTTTCAATAGTTTGAATATTTGGTTCCACTCCCTCCTGGCTTGTAGAGTTTCTGCTGAAAAATCTGATGATAATCTAATGGGCTTTCCTTTGTAAGTTACCGTCTTCTTTTCCCTGGCTGCCTTGAGGATTCTTTCTTTGTCGTTGATTTTAGACAGCTTCAATACAATGTGCCTTGGAGAAGGTCTGTTGGGATTGAGGTAACTAGGTGTTCTATTTGCTTCTTGGATTCGAGGGTCCAGTTCTGTCCACAAATTTGGGAAGTTCTCATCGACAATTTGTTTGAATATATTCTCTGTTCTCTTCTCTCTTTCTTCTCCTTCTGGTATGCCCATTATTCTTATATTGCTCTTTCTGATGGAGTCAGAAAGTTCTTGTAGAGTTCTTTCATTTCTTTTAAGTCTCAAGTCTCTTTCTTCTTCTCTCTGTGTCATTTCCAGGTTTCTATCTTCGATGTCACTGACTCTTTCCTCCATCTGGTCAACTCTACTACCTAAGCTGGTTATTTCATTCTTAATTTCTTCTATTGAGTTCTTAATCTCCAGAAATTCTATTTGGTTCTTTTTTAAGATTTCAATCTCTTTCGTAAAATGCTCATGCTGTTCTTTGATTGAGTTTCTGAGTTCCTTTAACTGCCTATCTGTGTTTTCTTGTATCTCGTTGAGTTTTTTCAGAACTGCAATCTTGAATTCTCTGTCATTTAAGTCACATATTTCTGTATCTTTAAGTGCCTTCTCTGGAGATTTTTCACTTTCTTTCTGAGTTATCTTGTTGCCTTGGTTATTCATGGCGATTACTGGTTTACTATTTCTCTTCCTAGACATCTACAGGAGTGGCTTCTGCAACAGGTTGATAGAAAGCGGTCTTTCTTTTGTTTGCCAGTACTTGTTGGTAGAATGTTTTATTATTTCTCCAACTGCAACTTATTTTCCTTCTCCCACACAGTAGTGCTATGTTTTCTCTGCACTATTCCAACTTCTCACACAATGGGGGGATTCCCTGGGAGACGGGCTTCTCCTCTGTTAATAGTTCGTCTAGGTCACAGGCGCAGTGTCCCGGTGGGTATGCGGAGAGCTTTTGATGTTCCAAAGCTCTTCCAGCTCCTGATTCAGAGCCCGTAGGTTTCAGCAGTTCTGTTTACTCCTGCAGGGATCCGCCCAGATAGGTGGGGTCAGAGGCGGGGTGAGTTGTGAGAGGTGGCCCAGAGCAATGGCGGCAACCACCACCACAGCCGGTCCTGCTTCCACAGCTCTCTCCCCTTTGCTGGAACTAGTTGGGCTGTGAAATTGTGTTTGCAGTCCACAGTTCTCAAAACAGCAAATTTTCTGTTGTTTTGATCTGACACTGCTACTGTTTCGCTTTTAGCACCAGGCAGGTGGGGGCGGGGCGAGCTCTGGGAGGGGAGGGAGGGGGCGGCTAGTCTCAGTGCCTAAGGCTCCGTTCTCTGCTCGGCAGTGCGGGCTTAAACCACCGTTTTCAGCCTTTTTCCCTCAGTCTTTTCTCCGAGGTCTCTGCCGTGAGCGTTGGGTTCAGCCGTGTTATATGCTGCCCCCTCAGCCCTGTGGAGCCCTGGCGGAGCCCTAGCAGTCCGAGTTCTTCCCTCTCCCGCAGCTGCGGTAGTTCCGGGAAGCAGCGAGCTCGGCGCACTGAGCTAGGTCTGCGTCCTCCGCCCGCGCGGCTCCGTCTCCGCGCACTTCTCCCTTTCCTCCTCCTCCACTCGCGCGAATCTCCCACCTGTAGGTGATTTCAGTCGGTAGTGGGCCTCTTCGTGTTGCCTGTGTGCTGTGCAGGGAGTCCTTTGTGGAGTTTTTGTTGTTTGATTCGTTGTAAATTCCAGGGGAGCTTTACAGAGGCTCACCTCACGCCGCCATTTTTCCGGAAGTCCCGGCCCCTGTATTTCTTATTGTGAAACCTGGGACAGGTCACTTTGATCTCATGAAGTGGAAGTTAATACATATGAACAGATTTACCATGAAATTTAAATGAGCTGGTGCATGTAACTCACATGCCACATGACGTTTTAAACATAATTACTTTCTTCCCTTCAAATTCTAATTTCAACTTAGTAGCCGTTGCATTTTAAGTTATTAGATCATCAACACAATGACAGAGGGAGAAGGGACAGTGTTCGAGGGAGTTCTGAGTGATTTTTCAGAGAGAATTATTATTCTCCTGAGAGAATAACGATGGTAGGATATATTTACTTTTTCAATTGGAATAGCTGGTTTTATAAGACGCTATGCCATGGGCCAGGCATTATAGTATTGAGACCAGCCACACACTAGCTAGTTATTTTTTAATTGACGCTCCATCATTACTAGCTATGTGAATTTGGGCAAATTACTTAAAAATTCCAAACTCTAGTTCCCTTAACTAGAGAGGGGAGAATACTGTGTTCCTCGTAGGGTTATAGATAGAAATAACCTAATGCAGTAAAGGGCTCAGCAGACGGGGTACCTCATAGTCAGCTGTCTGCAGTTTTTAAAATCAACAATGATGAGTACAACTTGTTGTGAGCATTCACTTGGAGCTGAAGATTTGTTTCCCCCAAATCCCTGGTTTTCTGAGTATTTCTTAAAATTAGCTTTACTGAGGTACAATTTACAGAGAGCAAACTGGGTCCATTTAAAGTGTTTAGCAAATAAATATTCATGGAACCACCACCATCAACAGACAGATGGTTCCCAGTGGTTCCATTGTGGTCCTGTTTGCAGTCCATTGCTCTCCCATCCCCAGCCGCAGACAACCACGGCTTATCTGTTGTCGTGATACATTGTGTTTTAGAATGGCATATACGGGAGTCACAGAGTGTCTACCCTTTTGTGTCTGACTTCTTTGACTTAGAATGCTTTTGAGATTTAACCAAGCAGTTGAGTGATCATTAGTTTGCTACATTTCATTGCTGAGTGGAATCCCATTGTATGGCTATACCCCAATTTGCTTATCCAGGCACATGTTGTGAATTATTATACATGACATCTGTTCTTTACATGGACATAGGTTTTCAATTCAAGAAATGGACTTGATGAGTCATATGATAACTGTACATTTAGCATTTTAAAGACACGCCAAACTGTTTTCCATAGAGGCTGCACTATTTCATAATCCCATCAGCCACGGATGAGGTTTCTATTCACTCCCGTACTCATCAATTATTACATTTTTTATCTTAGTTGTGCTACTGGCTGTGAAGTATTATCTCCTTGGGGTTTTCATTTGCATTTCCCTAGTGACTGATGAATGCTGAGCCTCTTTACATGGCTTTCATGGACAGTCA